>NC_071092.1:33813597-33821097 GCF_027358695.1 Spea bombifrons | reverse complement strand
TGCATATGTGTGTTTATGTATTTTCAAATTAGTGCAATGTGTTCAGTCTGTTCTGATTGTAGAGAGGGAATAAAACAGTGAAGTCGGTCAGAAAGGAAAACATATTTATTCAATTGCCATTTATCCAACAGGGCTGCTCCCCTTGCAGTATCCCTAAGTGCATCTGACAGCGGATAAAGCTCTGTCTGCTGTAAACAGGATCTCTCCTCCTTTACCCTACAACTGCCTGTCACTTCCAAAGCCAATCGCCATAATAACCGCTGGATCATTGTAAATGTGGGTAAAGCCACGCTGGACAAAATCAATCTGCCATTTGTTGGCTCGGAAGGAAATCGCACAGTTGACGAATTGCTTGCAGTACCCTTCAGCAATCCTTAATCTCTCTCTATCTCTCTGCCTCTTTCTCTTTTTTTCCCTACATCTATTTCCTTGTAGCCTCCTTTAGAATTTTACCCTTTCCCTGGGACTTCAGGTAATAAGAAATGGCATTGACCCTTCTCATCCTTACGATTACCTTTCTGAAGCATGAACTTGGTATAAAATCACACATCAGAAAATTCACTATAATTATTTTGCAATGCCATCAGCACAGATCAATCAAGGAAAAGCCCAGTAGTGGAATGCCCCTTCTAGCCATGGCTGCAGCTAGCAGTGTCCTGCTGACTGACACATTTGGTAATTAAGTGATTGTGGAGACCTCTCCAACTGTTCTAACAACCTTGTCAGGGCCTGTCTGTGGACAGAACACGCAGAAATCAATGCGTTTTATGCTCCCTGAGCATTTCTGATCGTGTACTCAGAGAGATGAAATCAAATCTAAGGAAGGAAGAGGCAAACCAGGAGCACTAAATGCCTGAATTAATTTGGGCAAAGAAAAGTTAACTTTGAGAAATAAGGAGAAAGGCTAAAAAAGGAGCAAATTGAAGCGGAGCATAATGTTTGTAAGGGAAACTGCACAGTATGGCGATACATCACATACACACAGTGCATATTAAAATATTGTGTAGAATATATATCTCTATATATTTAAATATATATTATATAGTGTATATAATATATATATATATATATATATATATATATATATATATATATATATATGTTATAAATTATAGTGTGTGTGTGCATGTGAGTGAAAAGTAGGCTGATTTTAGTTTTATGTTTCTGGTATTTAATTGTTTTTGTAGAATATGAGGTTGCAACCAATATCTTATTAATTAATATTTTATTCTATATTTATATTAATATATAATATAACATAAAATATTTTTAGCTATATATTAAGATATATGGGATTCATCTCTGTATTAATGAAGAATAACCTTCTTGGTAGCAGGTTTCTTTATTGAGTTTAAAATTAGGAAAGGCACCTATCTTGTTAGCAATTCTGCTGTAAATATAGAATATTTTGTATATATAGTAAGACTGGTCCATTGCTATTTTTAAATGTATACATTTACCGAGATTTATTAAAATTGTTATGGCTGTGAAAAGAACTTGCCAAAATCACATAAATGCTCCATAAAGTTGGTAAATCCACAACACATTATTTAAAATTAAACATGCTAAATCATACCCAGGGGTTATCAGAATGATGTTAAGCTGAATCAGCAATGGTTTGTTTGTTTTTTTACAAATCATATAGAGTAACCAAAAACTGATCTGTACCAAACTAGCATCAATCACTTCCTAAGTGAAGTCAACAGGGGGGAAGATTGTGCTGGAGAGGTACTGTTATCACCTCCTTGTAGGTTATAGCTGAACCATCCAGGCACCATCTGGTTCAAAGCCATTTATCAAGCTCTTGGTACAGGAGCACGGCAAAGATATGCTTTATAAGTCTGGGAAAGCATAAGACAAAGGAGAAATGGAGGGAGAGGGGGCAAGAAAGAATGAGGATGCAATGCATAAATAATGGTTTCATTTGTAAGCCTTGTATTCTAATGTTTGCCTCTAAGCCTGTATGCTATATATAAAGCACTTCCAATATTATACCGGACAGCAGTACAGTGCACAATTGTGTGTTTTTGTTGGCCTTAATACAGATAATGCCAGGGAGAAAAGTAGGATACATTTGCAACTTTTTTTTATACATGGTCTGTCCGCAACAGAATTCTTAATAGAACAATAGACTGCATTTCACAGCTGGTACAAAACGAAGAAACAGAGCAAAGAGAAATTTAGAAGGAGGAATGGGGCAATGGTGTATATTTGTGAAATTAGAAGCAATGTGGTTTGTTATGTAGTTGAACGTTTCAATATGGTTTGTGGCATAGTTGGTTATTTCAACTTACTGACTTATGTGTTAGGAATGACCAACACCAGATAACCTTTTCTACAAGAATGACTAACTGGGAAGTTTTTCACGTGCACTATGCTGGGTCTGTCCATGCATCAGTTCACTGGAATGTGCCGTATATGTTTTAAGATTATTGCTAATTATAATTCTTTATGGTAATGCAGACCATGTTATGCTTGATGCAATATTTATATGACCCATTTCAGCTAGGTCTTTACTAAATAGTTGAGAAATCCTATGCTAATTTGCAAAGGGTATTCCTGGAGGCGGCCATGAACATTAATAATGCAACTATTATTGTTATCATTAATACTAGTAATATTGACAAGGCACTGCCACACATTGATGTGTATGTACTAATGGGAGTGCTGCACACATTGTTGGCACTATATGAATAACAAAAATGTAATAATAATAACAATTATAATAATAATAAGAAAGATAGCAAGGCCTTGTTCCTTTCAGTTAACAGTTTAGCGTGCATAGTCTATTGCAGAAAATGCTTTAAGTATTAAAATGGTTTTAGTATCTTATCTTTTTCGAATTGTAACATATTAACTCCATGCAAAGTACTTTTCATACCATTTTACAATAAGACAAGTAATTATAAGTAATTATTCTATGTTCATAGTATAAGCTATGTTAAAAATGTACACTAAACAAGGAGTCATTAATTCATGTATTTACGAGTGAATTGTCAATTTTATGGTGGTGTTTGTTTAGCTTTGGGGGCTGGCAGAGCATCATAGGAAACGTAGTCTCCAGCAGCTGAAATGCCAAAGCTTCCCTTCCCTATCTTTGAATCGTGCATTTAGAAAGCGCACAGATGTTGTATGAATGATTATTGTGTCCACCATTCATATAATACCCCATACCCTATGGGAAAATAATGCCTCACACCTTTAGAATGTTACAGAACCCCCCTTAATCTCATTCTCCTCTGTTTTCTTTTATGCTTATACTTTCACAAATTATTTATATGTTGTTGTGACCCATTGTACAGGGCTGTTCAAAATTCTACTTGATAAATAATGAATGATAATATTATTTAAATTGATTTCATGGTTGTCTAACATATTGGTCTTTTGAGTCAGTGGGGTGAGTTGGCCTTAAGCACCAAATGTGCCATGATGCGTGGTAATTAGACTATGTTTTAGACAAGATGTATAGGTTTTAAAAGCAGAATGACATCCGCTTGGTGAATAGAGGAATCAATAGAGAGCAAACCTTTCATTCACAACTCCACCATCGACCATCCGCTCAAGTTAATAACATGATACTCTAACTGGTAACATTCAATTTGTTCCCATTACACCCCCCCTCCAATGTAATAAAGCAATTGATTTGTGCTGAAATCACTGTTTTAATTAGTTCCTTTGTAATTACCATTTTAAATGAGTTGTTTTACAGAAGAACTATGTTCTACTTCAGACTTTGATTTCCCAAATACTAATAGACAATGATGGGGAGGTAGCACATAAATAAATAATGACACGGTAAGTGGTTAATTGATTGGTGCTATGCGTTTTGCTATTAAGTAAAAGTATGTTTTTCTTGTGAAGCAGCAGAATATGATTGTATCCAATGGTTCATTAGATTCCCTGTATCACAGCATGGCTCAATTCATATTTTAATTATATAGGAATAGATATGTCAAACAGAAATCCCCTTTGTAGTAATGTAGAAAGTAATCAAAGTGCATCTAGAATCGACCCTTGAAAAAATGTATGAGCATCTTCAAAAGCTTATTTTTTAATGTAGAGCAGGTAGGATGTAATTCAAGATGAAGATAATAGAGAGAGCCAGTAACCATAAAAAGGTCACAGATGGTAGATGTTCAAAGAACATAATACAGAGAGAGAGGTGATAAAGTGGTGAGAGTAAGAAAATGGGAATTACTGTTAATTCAATGCAATGTTAAAAAAAAAAGTTGAGTTAAAGCAAGAAACTAACTCAGTTGAGAACATTCGCTAATCTATTATCACATATTCTTTCATCATAATTTCCATAGAATAGCATAATAGCATATTATATAATACTGAGTGTTGTTTTTACTATAAGGTGATTTCATTTCAAGGTCATAAAAAGGGGCAATGTTCGACAACTTAGAATTACAAAATCATGAATTGTTGAGTCTTGGCGCTACAAAACCCACACATAGCAGATGTCTAACAATTAACTCTGGATAGGGCATTCAATCTAAATAGGGGATATTTTAACCCCACTGGTGTTGATCAAACCTTCATAAACCCCCAATAGGGTTAAAAAATTGTATTAGTTGGAGAAGAGAACAATTACATAGAAGGTAGTATTCTTTAGCTCAAGAGTTTGCAGAAGCTGCTAGAACTATATGTACATAGTATATTTCCCCTCAACACCCTGATAGATTGTAAGCTCTCAAGAGCAGGCCCTTGTCGCCTGTAGTATCAGTACATCTTAACATGTGTTAATCTTATAAAATTGTATATTGTCAATTTATTGTAATAGCATAGCACTACAGAATCTGCTGGCGCCATATAAAGGAATGTGATGTAAAGCAGTACAGACTCATACATGCAATGACCAGATTACAGCATGGCAAATATTAAACATCATCCTATCCACTATTCAGTTATACACAAAGCCTTCCCAGTAGACCACAACATCCCAAAAATGTACCGTCTTTTAAAAAAAAAGTGAGCTTTATAAGTGTGATGAAATGGGTAAATTAAAATAGACTTTACATTTTATTACATACTATTCTGGAATTAAACACATGACTTGGAACAATGAAGCATAGGGTCAAGTGCATGAAGTTTAAAAAAAACAAATACAGGAGCAAGTGGACACTGTCTTCATTTGAGGGTAAAATAAACCCCAAAAGTGTGGTAGATCCCTAAATAAGCCATTTTGTGGATGTTATTGGGGTAAGCACAAAGAAGAAATACTACCATTTTTGTCATTCTTATTGATTGATAATAATATGTACATTCAATTGGTTGGCATGTAAATGGTGACTGATAGTCTGGCACTCTAGTGTGGTAATTATTTCATGACTACTGGTAGCACATTGTTTCTAGTCCTCATAGAACAGATTTGTTGCAATTATATTCTGGCTACTACTGCTCAATAACATGATCTAAACAACCAAAACAACACAAAAAAAACCCAACAAATTAAACATTAGACTGTAAGCTTTTTGTGGGAGGGGATTCAACATTCAAATATGATGTACCTTGTTAATAATATCTGAATACTGCATCTTAAAATAAATCAAATATAAATGCATACATACATCTCCAAACACACTCTGGGAAAAACCAAACACCAGTGCCTACTCTTGTGTGTATACCCAGGTCTTGTTATATTTGATGGTCAGAATCAAATTAAATTCAAACCATAAATTATTCAAAATATTGAACAGCTTGTTTTCCTATAAAACCTGTGTAACGTGATTTTTTTTTCTTAATTTCTTTAGACTGCATGGATTTTTAAGAAAACTGTATTAATTATCTACCATACAATTACTGTAACAACATACCAGGTTAAAACACTGTTACCCTCCTACAATGAGTTTACAGTAGTAATGTAACATTGCTGATTCAGTTCAACCTATTAGCAGCAAGTGTTGCAACAAAAAATTATTTCCAGTCTGTTACCTGAGTAATACTTAAAGTACCTTCTGTGCTTATCTAGTTTACGAGGCATTATAAATAAGCCATGTGTGATTCAAAGGGTTCATACTTGTAACAGTTACTTTAATAATCAAAAAAAAAGATGGATGTGAAAAGTTACCTTTATATTTATCATTTTTTGGGTAGAATTTGTCGCAAAATGTGCAGCTAAATTTTATCCATAAATATAAAACACAACATGATTTTATTAATCATACTCATATTGCATTGCATTGTTGATTTTTATATACAGCTAAAAATAATGTGAAATCCTTTTTTGCAATCAATCACTGGCACCTTGGCAACCATATCTATTTTTCAAGATCTCATGACACCCTGCAAGGATTTAAAGTGAACATGTAGTACACGGGAAAAAACACCTCTATATATACTGGTTTACAATATGCACCATGCCAGTACACCAGCTGGGAGCTAGCTTAAAGATCTTTTATCTACTTTACTTTTATTGATTGCCCACTCCAGGGTTCAATACCAGGCATCCATGTATGCCTGCTTCCTGAGCTGCATGTAGTCATACATAAAGGATGTGTGGGTATCTTACTACACACTGCGCCATACTCTGTTAATACAAAGAATGCCCTGACACAGGTCACTGCATACCCATCAGTAACTGCGCAAGGGCACCCAGCCACTACAAGAACACATACAGAGTACATAGCAACTGCTTTTTAGCTTTAAAGATACATATATGTATTAGTAATAATTCAGGAAAATATTGAAAACTTTTAATAAATATTCCAACATTTGAGTGCCATACTTCTTGTGAATAAGCAGATTTTACATACATTACTTTCATCTTAATTGTTTTAAGTGCAAAACAATTAAGACTTAATGCTGCATTCAGCTGTAGATTATTAGGATGTTGTATGTAAATTAAGAATGAACAGATTTGTGTGCTTGTGACTTGTTAAGGACTATTTGATAACATAGAAATAAACTAAATGATACATTAAGTATATGACATACTTCACCCTGATACACAATTAAAGAAGTTATATATGAAAACAAAATAGGGGTGTTAGGATGATGGATATAAGTATAAATCAAAATACATTAAACTTTTGACATATTATCTCAATTGTGATCTTTTAAGAAGCCTGAGTATATTTAAGGCATTTAAAACTGGATATCAACATGTTAGAAATAAACAGAAAGACAGCAGATCAATAAGAGGTTAAAGTTCAACCTAAAGCAGAATGGACAGGTCATAAGTGTAATAAATTAACAGTTTACATCTTTGACAGGGGCCATCAGCACATTACCACTGGTATCTAGGCAGGGAATTATTAAAATCAGTTATACTATTAACATTACAATGTAAAATATGTGAAACCAAGACCAGATATTTGTAAAATAAGCAAATATATATATTCTATGTTATGGAATTTTGACAATAACAACGAATATATGTGTATCCTGATACAGGAGCCATTTGATTTCCACACCATAGCTAACAGGTAAGTTAACAAATATGACCTGACATCACCATAACACTTACAGGAACATGTAATATCATTAATGATTTTG
>NC_071092.1:32961097-33066097 GCF_027358695.1 Spea bombifrons | reverse complement strand
CCATTTACTGTCCATAAACAAACTGCATTCTGACTATCTGCCTTTCATGTTTTACTATTATAGTATGCAATTAAGAAGGTCTGACACACAAGCACATATATCTTTATGATCTATAGACCTAAAAGTAAAAAGACCAGAACTCAGACATCTCGGGAGGACTGCGGTATAGGTCATGCATTGAGATGTGGTGGGAGTTTTGGAATGCCTTTGTTGCAGAGTTGGATATTTAATTTACTAGTGTCCCAATTAAATTTGTGCTCTTCAATTCCATGAATATTTGTCTTGCATTTCTGTCACAGCACTGAACCTGGAAGTCATAAATAACGTCAGTAGTGTATTGGACTGGTAATTGGGTAATGAATGGTTCGTAACAGGGAAAAATGCAAGAAAGAGCTTGCTTTGCATGTCATGTGATGTAATGAAGTGAAAATATCTAACATTTCATTTTCTAAGGGATGAGTGTTTTTAAAACTACAGACAGTCTGCCATGCTTAGTTTTAAGCATTTGACTTACAGATTCGGCATCACTTTTTTTCCTTTTGATCTAACGCTGTATGTGAGAATGGCAGAACGAAGTAGCCCGCAATCGGTAATCTACTTATTTTCTTTTCCATTTTGTTGTGTCATGAACTGAAATCAATAACCTGGTTTGATACCAGGGAACTGCAAAGAATCGTTTAAAGAAATTTGTTAACATGGTTTGGTTAATCTACATAAGAGATGGTTATTGATTTGTGATTTTCCAGATTATGTAATGAAATCAGTAACTCCATATTTTAAGTAACTATATGAAGCCCTGTACATACTGCGGGACCCTCATCTACTTTTGTAAATTTTATGTCTTCTATTTTGTTCACGCTGTTAATTTGTATATTGTTAAATAGCATTGTTGTCTGTTAGTGGACTACAGGTCTGATGTGGCAACGTTTTAATTATTATTCATTACTCCTTGTTCCTTAACATATTTAAACCTACTGCTCTTAAGCTGATGCGATTTATGAAATGAGTGACATTAGGCATGGAGAGGTCTTATCTTTATTGTTTAACATCTTTTTATTTTTGTGTTATTTACATTGTCTTTTAACCATAGAGAACCTGTTTTCCAAGTCCGTAATGCGAGTCACATATCCATTAAATTTACAAGGCAGCATTGCACAGAACCTCCCATTGACCACAGTTGCCGGATTCAACATTATCGTTTGCATTATCCAATCGTAATAAATCACCTATTCTGCCTGCTGAAAAGAGACATATTACCTTTTAATCTGGCACCGTAATAACAAAATACAGAACAGCACGATCCGTTTTGAGATCTAAGATATCCGTTTCTGAAGCCTTAATTATAAAAATTGTAATAAATTAGTAATGGGGATAATAGGGGTAGAAGGGAGTGACAAGAAATCAGATCTTTACACATCTTTTTTTATCTGATCAAAGCAACACAGAACTGATGAAGTTAAAGTCTTGTTTAAAACTCACAATTAGTGTAATTGGGACATTCATCAGAAAATCTCGCATTCCACTGTTAATTCATCTAGAACAGAGAATCTGGATTCTTTTCTGCAATCCTGAAGAGGAGGAATAATGAACAGTCGTAGGCAGAATTGTTTTAAAAGAATCCGTTTTATAAAACCGAATTATTACCCCTTCTAGTCATCTGTTTGGAGAAAAGCTACAAGTAGCCACACTGGACAACAACATACGCCAACATTTTTACGGTTAACAAAGAAATTTTGCTTGAATGCTAATTTCTCATTGCAGATGTTGCAGTGCTAGATTAAAAGCTTGTATACCTTTCCCAGGAATATTAAAACAGACTGCCTAACCGCCTGTGTTTGTCCTAGTAGCCTCATTCTTGCTGCTAGCAGAGCATGTCCCAACTGTTGTCAATTTATCAATGTAACGTGCACTAGTGGGCACAGTTTGAGCAGCCATTAGGACAGGTGCCTCTATCCATCACAACCAGTCACTTATTCCACCTTGTCAAGAAAACTAAATGGAGCTTTTGGAGAAATGTAAACAACTCTCTAATGGACAATCAAAGCGCCACTTTCAGAGGCAAACAAGGGGGAAAAAAGGAACTTGACAGATATTTTTACATTTAGTGTGAACTTGTCTTCAACCTGTTTAATTTGATGTGATTTAAGAAAAAAAATAAATGTCATCGTGGAAATGGCAAGTCAAGTACTTTTATGTTTTGATTAGAAGTACCTGATTACTGGTGACTTAATGTTCCTCCTAAAGCAAGTGAAGACCATTGTACACAAATGCCTTTTGGGTCTTTTTTTTCTTAACTGTTAGCTGTCTAAAGAATGTTTTTATTTAGTGTTTACCCCCCTCCCATTTAATCATGACTTTAAATTGTCCCAAAAACATGACTCCCACTAACCTCTGTTATATTTCATGTCTCAATATCAGTTCCATCCTTTTTTCTGTTGGACCTTCTGTTGGATTTTCTGTGTTTGCCCAGGAGGCTCCAGGTATCACAGCAGATTACCATACCTGGGAACTTCTGGGCTCAGACTACCTAGAGCCTTCCCTTGCGGGACGCGGGCAAGACTGCACACTGGCCTCAGCAGGAAACACCCCCATTTAAAGGAAAAAATGGGCGGGCAGCGGGGTGTGTCAAGACCCTGCTCCCACGACCCGTAGGATTCGGGTCTTGACCCGGAGGAGCAGCTCTCACCTGGCAATCTCCGGGTCAAACCTGGAGAGTTCCCAGATATGCTGGTTACCAGACCTCTGGGGCAGCTCTATTTTATCAGAGTGGAAGTCTTTGGCCCGGCCTGAGCCCATCCAATCCTCACCTTCATTGTGATGGAGTCTTTAAGCTATGTCAATACCTTTTTACTGGGATGGTGGAAAGGTTGCAATCAAATATAACAGGAAATGAGTAGTTTAGGACCTTTGGCCCACTCTTCTTGGCAGAATTGTTTTAATTGGAGGGTTTTTCAGCCTGAACTGCTTTTTTAAGGTCATGACACAGCATTTAAATCAGATTAAACTTTGACTAGGCCATCGCAAAACCTCCATTTTGTTTCTTTTGAGCTAATCAGAGCTGTATTTGTGTGTGTGCTTCTGATCACTACCCTGCTGCATAACCCAACTGTGCTTGTGCTATAGATCACAAACTGATGGACGGACATCCCTCTCTGGGATTGTCTTGTAGAAAGCAGAATGCATGGTTCTATCAACTATGGCAAAACGTCCAGTTCCTGAAGCAGCCCCACACCATCCTACTACCACCACTGTGTTGGATGTTCTTATTGTGGAATGCTGTTTTAGCTTTATGCCTGATGGGACCCATGTCCCATTGGTCCACAAAATATTATCTCAAGTCATGGGTGTGTCTAGTGAAATTGTACCCAATTATCAATTACATTTGGTCAATTAGTTGATTTAGTAACTAAAGTGGCAATTACTTTTTCACGGGCCAGGTAGGGTTGGATACCTTTTTTTATTTCTAAAACATTTCTAGTTTACCCCTGTTCTAACAGAAATCATTACATTTCTTTACACTGGCTTCCTTAACCAATAATTTGAATTCAGGATTTCAGGATACACTGGTGTATTTTTGATGGCTAATTATATGTGATGAATGCCAGCATCTAAATATAGTAGAGAACCAGAATATTTTTACCTAATTTGATATTTCCCTGTGACAATTTTACTTTGTAATGTGAATATAAGACTGCATTTTAATATGTCTGGTGTATGAAGACAAAGATATATGTTTTGTTAAGCTAGTGCAATTTAAACTTTTTTTAACCTTTTACTGCCTTGATAATTAAATTTTTGCTATAGAAACTACAACTTTAAGGGACATTAAAAGGGCTTAGCACTCCTTTTAACTGTAGGCCATAATGGAAAGTAGAGTTGGGCTGGTGCAAGTGCGGGCTAGTGCCCAATGCAACAGCTAGACTCAGCAGGAGGGAAGGAGTATCAATCATTGATGAGCTACCTAAAAACTCCTCTTCGCCTTCCATATTTGGATCATTGGGCCCATTCGAAAGGAACAGTGTATCTATTGAGTAATTGTACCTTGGCTATAGCTCTGAAAAGACATCGGGGGGGGGGGTCTGGCTTGGCCCCAGCTCCACTCCTACTACAGCTCACCCACCACTACTGTAAAGCATTATAATTACAAAGTCTACTTGTACTTAAGAGATTGTAACAGCAGATAAGTTGGAAACTAGTTATAATTTATTTGCTAAATTGTTAATCGTATTAGCACAACCTATAGACTTCTAGAAGCTTTATCATGGACACAGATATCCTTGATGCTTATATATAATACCATAGACTAGGGTTATAGAAACTAAAAAAGCATATTGTGGCAGTAAACCTTCTATTTTCAGATCTGTCAGTGTTTCCAATCTTTATTTTCTCCCTGTGTGTCTTCTATATTAACCTGGCCAATGGCCACCTCTTTATAATAATGTGAATGTCTCTCTGCAAGAGTAGTATCTTCACCCTCTTACAAGTGTCATTTTCCTAATGGATGGAAGTGCTACTTGCTTACACATCTATCTAATCTTCTTGTAGTGCTGGTTTAAAAGGATAATTTTCTATTCTTAACATACAAAACCACACAGAATAATTGACTTAAGTGCCTAGGCAGTAACCATATACCTACTGGGTTGTAAAAGTAGTTCATGTTACTTAATTGTTAACTACATTTTTAAAGTTCATACCCTGCCTGGCAAACTGAGTAAGCAGAAAGTACATTAAAAACAGTTGTAGATATATACAGTATAACTTTTACAAACTTCAAGGATTATAGACTTGTTATAGTGCTTGTTGGCTCCTCTACAAAAAACCCATGTAATGACCAAGATGGTGAAATTGCTGTTGTAGTGAAGAAAGCCTTATGGTTCAAGAGCAAACCAACATTTGATTAAACGGCAACTTCCGTGCTACTTTAGCGAGCAGTCTAGCCAAGCTTTATCATAAAAAAATGAACAATATTGCTTTATATTTAATTTTATGACATACGAATCCCTGTTAATCCATTACAAAAAAGAAAACCAGTTCTAAAATTTAGCACAAACTCCGGTTGCAGTGTAATTTGTTGTTGCTTATATCCGTATAATGGAAAAATGTGTTTCCACTTCGGAACATGAAGTTTGGAACCCTCCGTCATGTTTTCTGTTTCCTTGCATATCACTGCCTCATTGATGACCAGGTACATCCAGAAGATTGTATTGACTTAAAAATGCAACTGCATTCTCTTCTGTGCAGATTATAATTTTATAGAATTCTTTTCACGTTGTAGCAGGGTTATGCTCTTATAGTGAACTTTTTGCTGGTACTTGTGCAAGACAGAATGGACGGGCGATTATCGGTAGACTGCATGCTAAAGCTTCATCAAGAAAGAAGACATTGCCAGTACAGCTCTGAATGCTTTGGCTGGTAGCAGCACTGAAATAATCTTTCAACTCTCACACGGCATCAGAATATTAAGTATGATTTCATTTGTAGCTACTCTCATTACCAATAAATGTGCTATCGGCATCTATAGAATTGAGCTTCAAAAACCACAGCCCCCTATAGGTTTAAATTAGACTTAAGTAAGTTTGGCTATTAACCAAGACTGCATTAAGAACTGCATATATATATTGTTTACATTTTAATACATAATATGGCACACATGAGATCTTTACAATAAACTGTTTTACACTACCTTATGTGAAACTCGATCTCCTTTCAAAATTTTGGGTATTCACCTAAGCAATTTCCTTTTTGCTGTATTCAGCACCAAATAATGTTACACTCCAGCATTCATAGGCACATTAATTCATATGAAGGCTGAGAATGTTAGCTGGGATTTTTTTTACATGCCAACACATCCTCTCGATACATTCTGCATAGGTCTCTCCTCAAAATCTATTAGGCAAGTAGAGGACCATTGATGCTTTAGTGTATAATCATTCCACCAGCTGCATCACAGTTACCTGGATGTGGACACTTAGCAATGTTGGGTAATCCATTGGGGTCCACTGTACTAGCATGGCAGCTCCTGCCTTGTGGAATAGGTGGAGCTTCCTCTCTGACCGGTATATGTGCATGCACCTATGGGCCCTGAAGCGTTTTCATCTGGCACTGCCTGAACACCTGGTGTCTATGTCAAGGCTTATAGAGGTCTTCTCTTAGTAACAGAGCATCAGGCAAACCTCTGTCACAAATGCTTAAGGTGCCTCCAGCGACTCGTGTACCTGCAAAACTATCCTAAAAAAATCTACCAGATCTTATAATAAATGTTAAAACAAAGTTATAGGGGGGGTTTTATTGCCATGTCAGGTGTGACTTTTTTACCTGACCTGCTGGAAGTATTAATTGCATATCATGTATGAAAGGTCTTCTGCATCTACAAGGTGCTTAGCATAGGGTATTCCATTATTAAGCAATTTTCAATTTTTGTGTTTTGTGGTTAAATTCGGTGCACTTCTATATACATACACACTGGAATTTATTGAACCACATATTTTTAATATAGCGCTTAAGACTAATGCCACACACCCAAGACCTTTATTTTTAAATCAAACTCAAAATGTTTAACTTATTTTTAATGTCAAATCTTAAAGGTTAGGTACAAATAAAATTTGTAAATGGATTGCTATTATAAACCAATGGAATGTTTTTTATGCAGATTTCTCCTCTTGTAGAACTTGGCTCCAGAATTCTCCTTTATAAATATGGATAAATAATGATACTCTTTCATTTACCACAAGCCTTCCAGATTATTAAAATAATGCATCAAGTTAACTTCTTTTCAAGCATGGAAATAAAATGTTAACTTTTTTTATTTTATTTTTTTTAATTTGACCACTTGAGTTAAACTTCTGAGTGACCATTTGTTTCACAGTAATGACCTAAATTGATACATAAAGTTTTTAGACTCAAAATGAGCACTGTTAGTAATACAGATTTTGTCTAACATACATAATGAAACCAGCAAATTAGGTCCCATGGCTATAAACCTCATAGTGGGAAAGCAAACAGAGCATGAATCAAGAAGACTTTAGAAAGCCGTAAACTATTAGAAACATATAAATTAAAGACTAAAACCTAAATGTAGTTTAAATTTGGATCATGCAATTTGTGTACACTGCAACAGACCCGCATAGATCTGCAGGTTTTTTTTTCCGTCGCTTGAAAACCTGTTCGTTAGTTTCTGAATCTTTATTTAACGTGAGTACTTTATTTTAAGCTTATAACTATGCTTAACATGATGAAGTATATCACTTTTATTTGATCGTCAAGTTAGGAGGTACAGCAATACCTCAATATGCTCTGTGGCACAGGAAGTAGAAGCTTGCAAAAGGTTTTAGCTGCTAAACACTACTATTGAGAATGTGGTAGGTGCACATTAAATAACATTTAAGAGTATTTAACGAGATTTTTGAGTGCATGAATGTGTGTATTCATTTCTATAACTCCAGTATATAGGGTGACCATTTTATTTCTGCCGTTCACGGACACACTATGAAGCGGATGAGATTACACACACACACACACACAGGCGTGTATATAGATATATACCGTATACACCGATTTACATATGCACACCGTACACATAAAATACATTTTATATTATATATCTCACATATAGTATTATATATTAATTACTAGGAATCTTTGGAAACCATGTTGATTTCAGATTTAATGACATACATACAATCATTACAGACATATATTCAGAGTGTTAACCCATCTATTACCAGGCATGAGCAGATTTGGAGAATTAACTCCTATTACCAGACATTACACACAAACAGTCACACAAACGCAGTGACAAACGGACAAACAGTCGCATACACACAAACACACATACCTGGTGCTTGCTGCAGCTTACACTGAGCTTGGTGTGAAGGAGGGACTCGGCCTGTCAGGAGAAGCTTCTGAACTCTCAGGCAATACGAGTTGAGAAGTCTCTCCTGATTGGCTGAGACCTCCTTCACTCAGACTCATTCTGGGACAGTGCATTGTCCTGATTGAGGCTGCCTGGGACCCGGGGATTAAAGTCCCATTGCAGGACTGTACTGGGCAATCTGGGACATGTGGTCACCCTACCGGTATATTGTACAACACTGTAATACGGCTAGGCACACAATTGATGGAGCACAAGCTCTCCTGAATACAAAATCTAGCAGAGCCCACTAAGCAAAATGAGTTTAAGTATGTCTCTTGTTGTTACTGTATATTAATTGGAATATTTATCAATCATAGCTCACATAGGTGTTTATTAATTCAGTTTATAGTAAACTTGTACTGAGCTACCAAAATAAATGATTCTTACAGTATAAGGGCCACCTTCTCCCCAAGTAAATTTATTGTATGGTATATTAACTTAAAAATGTTATTAATATGTGCTAAATATTTTTATTTTTTAATTTTTTAAATTTCAAACACCTATCTAATCATGAAATGTATAAATAGCAAATGAAAGCTTTTTTTAAAAAATTTCTTTAAAAAAGGCATGGATTATAACATTCCTGGATCTTTGGAAATTTACTACTTTAGAATGTTCTGTTGATACATGTAGATTATTGTCCCCCTAAATTAACAGGGAAAACTGCTGTGAAGGATATTTGGGAAATGGGGGTATTATATAATTAATCTAATCCCTGTGGGACAAAGAGGCCAATTTACAAAAAATGCAGTTACTACTCAGGGTTCACAATCACCTTTTTCTTTTCTTTATTTTGTTTAAAATCATGAAATTGTCTTGCTGAGCGTTTTTGGCTCTGATTTTTATTTCCACCTTAATATTTTACCTGGCTGTGATCTGTTGTTCCATTACTGGAGGGGACAAATGGGAGGAATTGTCTGGGCTAAATTGCAATTAGGCAGCCCTGAGTGAGGCTGGCACCAGTTAACTTGGGATATTGGAGTGAAAAGGCCCGTAATCAGCCTTCGGTCATGTAGAACAATGCATAAAATTAAATTGACATTAATGAATAATTGTGTAATGAAAATGGAAGAGGAGAGTTAATTGCATGTTACACTGAATGTAATGCATAGATAACCTTGCATTTAATGCTATTCTTAGCCTGGCTGCCAAGACTTCTACAGAGCCTCTCTCAGCAGGAAGTCATTAAAACTGTGAGTAGATAATGCAGGCTCAGTGAAACCTTAAGTGGCAGCAATATAACAAGACTTTCTTTCAGACCTTACGGTTTCTAGAAAAAAAAGGGCATGTTGGGGTAATTTGTACACATCTGAATGAAAACAGCAGACCAGACCGATCTATTTGAAGCTTGTCCACTTCTGTTCTGAATTGGAAACTATTATCTGGGAAAAAAAACCAAGGTCAGTGTTTCTAATGAGGCGAGCAAAAAGCTGCAGTGTTCACAAGGGATCGGCACCCAGCTGTCTGCTTGCAACGGCATACATTTTCTAATCTTGCAGCGCTGCAAAGCACCACTTGACCCCCTAATTTTTGAGTGTGTACCTAGGACTGTCTCGTGGTCAGCACATTCCAATAAAGTCTTGAGGCAAATTCTCTTTTCGGCACAGTGGATCACAATGTATCTATATTTAATATGGTAAGAACCTATATGGGACCTTTCAATATAGGACATCAAACTCCATAGGTTTTTTGAATACATAAATGTAGCAGACCTCCTTCACCTGCTAGGTCCTGTTTGATTAGTTTCTACGGTGTAAAAAGCTGTTGGCAACTCAAGCAGTGTTCCTTCTACATCTTCAATGCAACCATCATACTGCAATTGATATACTAAGGGCAGAAAGTAGGTCGATGGGCAGGCATATGGTCATCATCTGTTTTATCGAGGGAATTTGTAAACACCGCTTTTCATTTTACTGGCAAAGATAAGAGACTTTTAAAGGCAGACTTTTTAACTTAATATGCATTGTTTACCTGTAAAATGGGAGAAGTAAAAAGCACTAACCAATCATTGACAAGAATAATCTTTTGTTTAACATACAAGACTTCCATTGGGAGTGGATGATTGCTATCGTGATTGGATCTGGAGCTGTTCAGCAGCCCACTACACAACATAAAAATGATTATCTTTTATAAATACCCCTTGAACATATATTCAAGAGGTATGACAAGACGAGAATTGACAGACTAAGACAAACCGATACATTAGGTGGAGAGAGCCCTGCTCGTCATTTTACAATCTTGAGGAAATGCATATAGATGATACTAGAGGCCAAATGAGTTGACAGATATGAGGAGATATAGGAGAGAGCTGTATCTCGAATGCCTGTAGAAACAAGTGAGTCAAGAAGAAGTTGGTGATCAACAGTATCAAAAACAGCAGAGAGATCCAATGGTATTAGAATGGAGAAGTGACCTTTTGCTTTAGCAGAGAGCAAGTCATTGGAGACTGTTAGAGCTGTTTCAGTAGAGTGAAGGGGTTTGAAACCAGACTGTAGAAAGTCAAGGAGGGAATTAGAGGAGAGGAAGTTAGTAAGGCGATTGTACACAATCCGTTCAAGCAACTAATCGGTAAAAGGAAGCAGAGAGATAGGGTAGTAGTTAGTCAGACAGATGGGATCTGAGGAAGGATTTTTTAGAATGGGTGTGATAAGCGCAAGCTTGAAAGCTGTTGGTACAGTTCCAGATGATAGAGGAAGATTAAATAAGTGGGTAAGTGATGGACCAAGGGATGGATATAGAGACTTTGTGAGGTGTGATGGGGTCAAGGGGATAGGTTGTTGGGTGAGAGGAAGAAAGAAGAGTGGCTATCTCTTCAGTTGTATGGGAAAGGGCAGTTAGTATGGGATGGGTGGAGAGAGTGGTGGTGGGTGGTGTAGGGGGGGTTGCAAAGAAGAGGGTCTTGTCTAATAGTTTTGATCTTGTCTTTGAAGTTGGTAGCAAGATCTTGGGCAGTGAGAGTGTGGGTATGGAGGGACAGAGAAGGGAGTTGAAAGTAGAAAAAAAGGTGTCGCGGGTTGGAAGAAAGGGAGGATATGAGAGTAGAGCTGTTTGGTGATAGAGAAGACAGAGATGTAGGTGCAAAGCATGAATTTATAGTGAGTGAAGTCTTCGCTGGATTTTCTGAAGTTGTGTTCAGCCATGCAGCAGCACTTCTGAAGAAAACTTGTGGTTCTGGTATGCCACGGTTGGCGTTTCAATTGTCAGGGGTAACATATAGTAATTGGAGCTATGTTGTTGAGAAAGGAGGCAAGAGTATTGTTATAAAAAGTGCAGGAAAGGGTTAAAATGGAAGGTAAGAGAGGTTCTAGTGAGGCTGACAGTTGGGTAAGGGTATTATCTGGTAATGGCCTACAAATATGAGGTGAGTGCTACAACTTTGTTTTGTTATGGTTTAGCACTGGAGAAAAGGTTAGTGGTGGTCAGACAGAGGGAAGGGAGAGCAGGAGAAATCCGAAAGACGGGAGGGACTTTATGGTTGGAGACGATAGGAATAAGATTGTTTAGGTTGTGCATGTTGGTTGACTTTAGTGGTTGACAGAGATAGGAATAGAGAAGAATATGTGGGGGGCAGAAGTAGCAGAGCAAACACGGGCAGGGTTCACATATAAAGGTTTATTGAGGTACTGGGGTAGCCGTGAAGGTGGAGAAATGGAGAGGGAAAAGATTTGGAATGGTTTAATGGGGAGTAATGGGTATCAAAGGGATCCAAAGAGTTGGTGCCCTCTACTGGCATGTTTAAATAGATCAGGTGATTAACTGTCTATATATTAGGACAACACAGGGGCGGGTGTTGTTGGGAAGATTGAGGAGTGTATTGTATGACTGAGCTTGATATTGTATCAAAATAAGTTCTATTGATTATGAATGGAGGAGAGCCAGATGTATGGAGGTAGTTGGGGGTCTGGACATTTTTTGCCAACCATGTATAACATGGTTGACACTAAAGTGGTTAAAGGTGGTGTTCAACTGTGACCGAATGCAACATTTGAAATGTCAAACATAGTATATTTCCGTACCCAAACTATTCCCAGAATTTATTCTTTAATAGTGAGAAATTTTGCTTCATTCAGAATTCCTCTGGGAATATGTTAATTTCCATGTGACACAAAATCAGGCAACAAACAGATAAAGTGTTTAAAAAGTTAATGTTTTTATTTGATTAAATTGACAGATGTGTTTATTTTTGTTTAATACGCAGTTCCATCAATGTATTCTTGAATGACACCTTTATTTTGGGTTTTTTACTTTTTAAATAAGTACCATTACTTAAGTATATTAACCTGTAAGCAGTGGTGTATTTACCTTTGGGGCTGACCTAGGGCAGCACTCCTAGTTGCCCCCTACACGGTTGGCATCCAGAATACATTAAAAGGTGCGCAGTGCCTTTACGACACAGAGTGCCAAGATATGATGTCATATTCCAACATCTTAAAGGGATGCAGCAACTTTTTAAGGCAGTCTATGGAAGCTGTGCTCAGCCAGCATAGCCTTCATAGTGCAAATAGATGCGTTGGGTAGACCCCCCCTTATAACTGGCCCATTATGCAGTAAGACACCAGGTGACTTGATCGCCTAAGAAGGCTGTCTGCCCCCAAGGTAGGGAAAGTGACAGATCTTTTTTGCCAAGATTTTTTCTTTCAATGCTTATGCAATGCTTTGAGTTTAATAGACACATCTGTAACCGGGTCATCACCGAACTCTCCATGGTCAGCCATGCACTATCCGTCCTAAAGACCGCTGTGCGTGTAAAAGCATTTTATAGAGTTAATGTGTGGCATGCTTCCGTTATCCAAGCTACACCTATGACCTGTTGTGATGTTAGAAGAACAGCATCTTCCTATCAGACATTCTAAAATGTATAGTAACGTTTTTAAAATGCCAAACATTTTCATACAGGACCTTGGCTAGAAAAAAAGCCATGTTAATTAATTCCAAATTCTAGTAAAAATGTAATGGACTAGAAAGGGCAGCTTGCTGACTCCATAATTTGAGAAGAGGCATTAATTTAAAATGTTAACTTTCAGAATACAAAAGGTAGTTTGTTCAATCCAATTCTCCCTTGAGTGTTATGAAAAGGTTTTAAGGCGTGAACTGTTGAATCTGCCAAAAAGAATTTTGAAAACCAGATGCATAACTGACCTTGTTACTGTATTCAAAAATATAACTGTTAAATGTTAATAAGCCACAAAGAAACATATTCAAGTGTTTTAAATGGTAATGGAATTTAGATTGCCTTCTGCATCTGTGGGATTATTTCTCCAGTGAAGGGGTTGGTCTCCTTTTTTTGAAGTTATTATATGTATGGATTTTGTTTTTAGGAAAAAAAAAAAACGTGCATTTTAAACATGCCAGTTGACACACAAGAAAATGGAATTTCAAATTCCTTGTATTAACAAAAAAAGTACTATGCAGTGCACATTTGGTACTTATTTCCATTACGGCTGGGGCAACAGCAGGGGAATGGGGCAATTTCAAACAGATTTAGTCTGAATCTACGTCTAGTTTACAATAAGGTTAAATAACAATTAAAGTGAAGTCTCCAGTGATGCCTAATCTCCTGGTTGTTACATATCCCAGAATCCTCTGTCACTGCTGAAGAAAATTTGCATATAACTGGGAACATTTTGACTGCTTCTATAGAAATTGGCCTATATTAATAATTACCATGCTGTTGTAGTTGTTAGCATTTTCTGTTTCTAAAGGGAAATCTATGGTCTAGTTTCCATTTTTTTTAAATATATTTTCATAGAACAATGGAAGGTTTCTACTGTTTGCTTTGAGATCTGAGCTTCTTACAAATACCTTTTACAACAAAGATCACAAAAAATGTTGGTTCGCTCAATCTTATATTTCCCGAACAGACTGAAAATGTGTTATTGTTAAAATATAAGTCCAGCTGTATAATTTATTAATAAGCTAAGGTCTCCACTTGCAGGATATTTGTTCTTTGTAAGTTTATTTTGTCCTTAGGGATAGTGTAGCCTTGTATACCATATGTTGTTCATTGTGTATTTAGTAGAGTAAATGTCAGACGTGAAGATTTTTCTCCCCTTTCTGGGATTAATTTATGTGAATAATAATTGTAAGTCTGTACAATGACTCAAGCAATATTTACCTAATATGTTAGGTTAAATTACCATTAGGTGTTCTATATTATTTGATTTTGAGTGCTATTTAAGATTGTTCTATTTTTATTGTTTGTTACTGCTTATTCTTGCATGGGGTCATTTAGTATACTAATAATCGTTAGTGTTGTTTTCCACGGTTTCCATCCCTATGGACCCTAAAATTAACATGTATGATATGCAGTGGCTTATTCACCTTCAGAGCTTCTCTAGACCGGGGCGGCGTTAGCAGCCGATCCCTCCACGTTGCAGTCCTTGCTGCGGAGCACTGGGCTATGACGTCTTGTCCTTGATGCTCTGCTTTTTAAGCACCTGAACCACAAAAACAAAAATAAACTATAGAGGATGTGATGATAATCCACAGTCCTCCACTGATCTCCCCAACTGGCCCATTAACGCTATGATTTCCCATTTAACCTTCTCATCGAGCAGTGGTTCTACAGGGAGCCTGTTCGCTCAATTGCTGCCTAGTCGACCTAGGCCAGAATACAGCCATAAACACTACGGTACATGCTTACTCCCCACTGGATGTGATTCTGTATAATGTTCTGTTTATTTTTTCATCATAGAGAAATCTTTGGTGCCTGACAGTTAGGACTGTCTTATTGATCATGAATGTTATCGGCCTGCTTTGGACCTTGATACAGATACTCAAGATACTTTAAACTGTAACGTCACTAATTCTGTACAGCATTATGCGTACATGTTAATAGTTCTATATTTTGATGGTTTAAAAAAGCTTCTTCATATACTAAGCTTTCTCTTGTCCACTGTGGAAATAACTGAGGCAGGGCCCTTGGTGTGTTCCTCACGCCCAATTGGCTTACGTGGAGTCTTTAAAATTCTGCTGGAACCATGTGGCTTGCCTTGGGGAAAGTGGCTGTGTGTTAAAAATTCACTGAAATTAGATCCATTTCAGAACTCTTTAGTAAAATGTTTATTCTTAATCTAGTAGACTATATAAGAAATACTGCGATTAAAGGCAGTGGTGCTCATGACAGCAACATGTGTCAACTACACTCCCCATCCGAGCCAATACTACAGCTCCCTGCGTATCTTCTTATAATGTCTCCTGGTACTTTACCATCAGAGGTGGTTACTATGTGGTACTGTGACAGGTGGGGTGCTTCACGCAGATATTTATTTCCACTGCTCCAGCATTATTAAAACAATGTTGTTAGGGCCTTATTGTCGGATTCCATTCCATTAAGATAAAAAAAGAATTATCACATTGTACAAAGGCCACACGGAGCCCCTCTCATAGGGCATCCTTAATGCTTTCCAAGTACTAAGTTAACGCACTGTTGATAACATTTGCCATGGCTCATCCTGTGTGTTCCTTGGTAGACAAGCAGTAAAATCCTACTGATAACATATCTACAAATGGGCAATTTCCAAATATCTTCTCTGCAGAGAGCAAACCTTCAGATCAGTCCCACTTGACCTTTGCTCAACTAAAGCTTACCAGGAAGTAAGTGAAATGATAATTAGCGTGGCTAAATCCACAGAATAAATGTAATTGATAATGAGATATCCAAATACACTTTAAATATACCATTGTACAAGTTGTACAGGTGCTCAAGATGCTTTAAACTATAATGTCACTAATTCTGTACAGCATTAAACATACTATTTCAATGGTTTATACAAAAGCGTATTCATATGCTAAGCTCTTGATTGACCACTGTGGAGATAACAGAGGCAGGGCAGAAAAATCCCAGTTTAATACTGATACTGTCTGTCTAGTGTAAAGGTTTACCTGAGCCTCAGGGTGGCGGGGCTAGCATTATCCACAGGGCCGGCCGAAGACTTAACGCCACCTGAGGCGAAGTTTAAAATGCCGACGCGGGGGGGGCGGCGGCATTTTAAACTTCGCTGACGCCATTATTCCCCCCCCCCGGTACTGACCTTTTAAAGAGTCCTGCCGGCGAGTCTCCCTGCTCTGCCACGGTGCCGGTTTGTAATGCTGAGCGCCGGAAATTGACGCCACTTCCGGCGCTCATCATTACAAGCCGGCACCGAGACAGAACAGGGAGACTCGCCGCAGAGGAGAGAGAGGGGGGGCGCCGAGCGGGTAAGCGAAAACCACTCGGCGCCCCTCTCTCTCTCTCCTCCGCTTCAAAACAAACAACCAAAAAAAAAACGCTTGGGGCGGCAAAGTGCCGCCCCTTCTAAAGTGCCGCCTGGGGCAATTGCCCCAGTCGGCTCCATTGTAGGGCCGGCCCTGATTATCCAATACATTTCTGGTCCTAAAGTATTCTCCCTGCTCCTCACCCTGCACTTAAATTGATGTTAGTTGGTAGCCTTTTTAACAACCAGGCAGAGCTAAGCGAATAGGGAAGGGATAACCGTGTAGATTGTGACAAAAGTATAATAGTTAAGGTACTCTTCCCCCACGTTATAGATATAGAATTTAAGTGTGTGGAAATGTAGCATTTGGATAAAGTGATCCCCCTATAAGTTCTCTGTTGATCTGTGAAGCCACTATGAAAGATTAAATGTGATACACCGTAATCGCAATATTGCATCATTCTATTTTTTTTTAATCAAATAGCGAGCATATGCACAGTATTCCCCAACTGTGTATAATTAAATCTATTTTCAGAGTTGGAGACCAATCCTTGGAATTGCTTTTCCTCCTTGGCAACAAAAGGGTTAATGCTCTATGGAAACCATACATTGAAAAGATATCACCAAGTTGCTCTTGTCTGTGACCGGGAGCAATCAGCACTTTGTACTTAAATTAAATCCTAAAATAAATATGAAGAAGTCTGGAAGTCTGGTTACTGATTCAATAGCTGCAGATTGTTAGGCTCACTAATGTGCTTTAAAAATGGTTTGAGTCAGAGCCAAAGATATTTTACTTTGTTTAGACTAAAATAAATTGCTCTAACACTTGAGTAAAATGTTCTACGTTGCATTTTAAACTTAAAGAATAATCGTTTTAGATCTCTGGATCGTCTTGGTTTTAATGGTTGGCTTGGAATGAAGCTATATGCTAGACCTTTAACACTTTGCTTGCCAGAATATTGTGTAGCATATAACTTGCAGCCTTCCCTCAAAAGGTTAACCTGAAACGGTAGGGTTGAATACAGGTGTATAGCAAAAAAAGCTACAATTCTTTCAATACCCTTTGGGACCAGATGACTACAAGAGGGTTTGAAAGTAAGGATGGTCTTGGGGGAGTTTGCAATATTGCCATCTGCCCTCCTTTTACATCTGGAAGAAGATCCACTTTCTTTTTGCACGTAACCTGAACTTCAAAAGGTAGCAAAATCTGTGGGTAAATTAATTGAAAAGGGAATTTGTCTTAATTGCAAAAGATGCACTTGTGGTTTAAATTAAAGGCTCCTCTCGTATTTTTCCCATGCGTACATAATCATCTTAACTGATGTAGTAAGTGCTCAATTCAGAGGAGAGTACAGCCTTTTGGGATAGGAGAATAACAGAAGATCAAAACAAGTTGCCATCCATGTGACATGAAATCTGCTGGCAATTGTAATGATAGCGCACTGGGAGGACCTACCATTTATTTTCCAGATTGTAAGGCATATGTTTTTCTTTTGATTTTCTGAATTGGGTTGCATTGTTATCTACCTGTCATATTTTTTTATTTCTAAATAATGTTCTAATATATAATTTACATGGTAAAAAGCACACAGAAAATGGTAAATGCATGTCCAAAAACAAACATTTTTACAAATTTGGATGCCAATTATGTGCACTTGTGTTATTTGTGTGTGTTTTTATATGAATAATGTGAGTGTGCAGCATCCATTGTGACTGCCAGGGCTGATAATAAGGATTAAATCATAGGCAGACCTTGGACAGTGTATCACAATGGATTTATGATTTTCCCATGCAGTTTGCACGACATATGTGGGTAACAACTAGACTTGGACACCGGCCAACTCTTTGTCTTCACGTTCGTCTTCGTGTGTGGGGGGGGGAAATCTTCGTATTCCACGAATATGCCCGTTTCTGTGTTTGGTTCGGGCCTATATTTGTGTACATTCTTCGTGTTCTTTCTTTGTTTTTTTGTAGAAGGGTTTAATACGGGGTTATGCACTACGCAGCAGCTTTGGCCCCAGGATTTTAAATGTCTGTACGAGCAACTCTATTGGGAGTGACTACAGGGGCCTCCTCTGCCATCAACCAATGAGGCCCCTGCAGGCGACCAATAGAGTCTCTTGCATGGCCCTTTAACTCCTGATGGGGAACTTGGCCTGTCTCTCTGCTCCAAGAGTTAAAGGTCTTTAATTCCTGACAGTGAACCTATGGATTTCCACTCCCGTTACCTACACAGCATCGCAGGGGTTAACAGGAGCAGAAATCCATAGGTTTGCCGTCAGGAGTTAAAGGGCCGTGCGAATGACTGTATTGGTTGCCTGCAGGGACCTCCTCTGGCATCAACCAATTCCCAGAATTCTTTTTTACTTAAGTTGCAAATACATATAATTTACAGAAATCATTGTTGTCATTTGGGGCGAGCATTAAGAGTTAAACAATATCCATTTTTATTGCTTCTTCCCTGAAACAAACCTAAAGAGATACTAAACATTTGATACAAACTATAGGTCCTTCTCAATCATTCTACTAAAATACCACTATTATTTATAAATTACTGACCTTCAACGCCTCCAAGTTGTACACAATCTATATAAACGGGGTTCTTGTAAATATCTTTTCTGCCTTGCACCATGTTGTTATTATTATTCAAGTCCGTATGTGACAGTACATTTCCAAATTTTATTGAAAAAAAATAGCATTTAGGGCAACAAATGCTAAGTTGCAAAGTATCCTTTGTGAGTCTGTTGTTGTTTTTTAATACTCGTTAGCAAAAGGCAATTATGTGGCGTCTGCCGCACACCATGTGGGTTCGACTTCCACATTGTTGTACACAAAAGGGAATCCCTGCCAGTTATTATTAAAGATGGGCAGCAGCTCGAAGCATCTTGTGTTGAACCTCACAAAGATGCTCACCAAGCTGTCCATGATCAGAGATAGATGGAGGAGCCTCACGGGATAATATCCAGACAAAGTGAGCAGGTAAACACTGCAAAATTCTAAGGCGGACCCAAGAGAGGTCATTATCAATAAAGACATGAGAAACAGCTGTAAATTCACACACTGGTTAAAAAAAAAATACATTTTCTTTCTATGCAATTTTTTTTCTCCTCTGATCCGAGCTGGTGAGAGCTACTCCGTTAAAAATTTCCAAACTGCAGGCAAGCTACAGTCGAAGACTTCACACTGTATTTGAAGTAGTTGTGTTTGACAAGCTTGCAATTAAGTCAGATGTTTGGTTAGCTGGGAATTCCTTTTGCGGTTTTGTTTCGCATAAACAAAAGGCATAAAGCTGAGTACTTTGCTCCCCTAAAACAGGAATTTGGCAAACATTTCCTAAATCAGTACAAATTACTCAAATGAAACAACAACAAAATGTTGATATAGCAGTTTGCCATTTTACTCACGTCTTTCAATTCAACGTCGAGCAGCAAAACTTGCTTTAAGATACGTTGAATGAAAACTCTCAACTCCCGTTGAGCCAACGAAGGTTAAAGTTCCTAGCGAGCGTCCTCTGCCAACCAAAGACCTTTTATAAAAATGGAGACGCAAAATGATGGCGTTACTCTGCCCACATGTGACATAAAACCACTACAGTTATGAAGAGGCACACAGTGTTGGCAAGGACTTGTGTTCATTTTCATATTTTGGATGAAATTTATAGCTTCAACAGTAAGTCATGGATATTAGTTTATCTTAAACTTAGAGAGCCCCAAGCAGTGTGTATTTTATTGTAATCAGTGGCCCATAGGAGGGCACCCCTATTGCTATAATCTATGATTGACATACCTGGAACGTTTTGAAGACTTCTCGGGAGTCTTAGTCTTATAATGTAATCTAGGCTACTTGATCCATTGGCCCCTTATTTTAAAAGGTGCAAAAAGAGGGAGAGCTGAGGGCCAGCCTGCTTGGGTAGGTCACTGGATGACCCTCTGTTATAGGGCTAAACAAAACCTAAGCACACCAGCCAGTTTGTATCAGGGCTTTGTATGTTAATATTTATGTAGTTCTATATTTTGGAAGAATAATGTAGTTCCACATTTTAATGTTTTAACACATTTCCTGCTGTTTATATACATGTTTGTGGCTTTTTGTGCTACAAAATACTCATACGCAAGATCTAGTAAGCACCTGTAAAAGTTGGATACCAAGAGAAGAAACAAGCACGGTTTCCTTACTAAAGAGGAATAAATATCTGCCATAAAGCCCGTTGATACATATTCCTGCTCCGCTGCCATGATGGTTTGTTTATTCCTCAATTCAGCTTGGATTGCAGAGAGTTGTAGTCCGCATAAGACAAAGTGCCAGGAGAGGTCTTTCTACTGCTCTAGAATAAGTTTTATTTCTTCTCCTAATAACTTTGTGGTTAACGTAAGCCTATTTTGTGCATTATTTGACATTTACCTGAAAATGCTGATATCTTCTTTTACATTAGTGACATGGCATGAGCTATCACAGCATAGAACACCCATTCTACACAGATGAATGCAGGATCCTGTTAAAATACAAGCTTTATTTTGCAGATTATGCCTTAACTAAATACCACGAGGGCATTCAATTTGTAAGATGAAAGTATATTCATGTCATACTGTACATTTACCACCTAACATTGAACTCATTGATGCGTATCTAGTAAGGCTCGTTAGTGCTCATAGAAAGTTATTTAACAGTAGACTTTAATAATTCTTAGCAAGCAAACATCTACACTTAACAGACCGTGAAAGGTAAAACGCTGAGTGACAGGACCTTATTATTTAAGGCACTCCCCTTTCCATGAGAAGAATGTAGTTTAAATTAGAGATGTGTGGATGAAAGCAGCTGCAAGAATTCAGTATCCACTAAGATTATTAGTAACCTATTATTCTTCTTCTGTGGTTTGACATTAAAAAGAAAGATCTGTGCTGACAAGAAGTTGTATACAAAAATTGGACCAATATGGAGAAGAATAGCAGGGCCCCACGACTAGAATAAAACACAGATTTGTGGGTCTTCTTTGGCCTTTAATAGACCCTCCTATCTACCTCTCTGCTAACGCGATTTCCCCCACGTGTGAGACAAAAAACACATTCCACCACAGAACAGTGGTCTTCTGTTGTCCTGAGGTGGAGAGAGGACATTCCAGAGCTGCGCGCCTAGTACAGAACATGAACAGTCACCTTGCCGTTCTTGAAATCAAATTGCGTTGGTAGATATGTTCTGTTGGAACACGCAGCTTAACATTATATCTCTCGTTTCTACTGATTGAGATGTCTATTTCTTATGAAGAGTTCAAGGTGCTAATTGTTTCAATAAGTGGAACTCGCCACACACACAGACTTCCTTATCTTGTTTCCCTTTTCTTTACCCATTATATTGATAAAATTGATATAAAGAAGGATATTACAGCCTGACCAACCATATACAGAGATGGTTTGTCTTAATATCACAATGTGCCGACCTGGCCATCTTGCAAACCAGATCCATTCCTTTACTGTGTGGTCCATGGCTGGATGCAGCAGCGTACATGCATGCGGTCGCATGAACGCAATTTAATGTCAGGGACTGGCATGGTGGTAAGGGTGGTCCATGGTTAGAAATCAGAAGGAAAACATATAGGTGGGAGAGGTTAATGTAAAGCCACTTTCCTATTTTCCCCAGAGTCTTTAAAAAAGTGGTGCTGATGACACAGACCTGGATAGCTTTATGGTGAGATTCTGGCTATTCTCACTTAATAGCGGGTTATAGCAGAAAATCACTAACCTTGCTTCCATTGCAGTTGTGTCTTTCCAGGGAATAAAATCCTTTTGCTTATTCACGGTAAAAAAAAAACAACCAAAAAAAAGTTGAACCTTGTATGAACTTCTGTTTTTTATTTTAGAAACTCAAGGCAATAAAAGACCAGAAAAAAAAGTTGGATGTACAACATTTTAATGTCCCCTTTCTGTTAAGCAACAGCAAACATCATTATTACAAGCACAAACTTTAACAGATTCTTTCATTTGAAAAGATAATACATTTTCCCCCCTCTGTCCCAGAGTGCGAAGTTGAATGCAAGCTGTTAACAGAAATGAGTAATTATTGAAGCTCTGACAAGCAGCTTTCATTGAAGTTGATTACACCAGCCATATAATCACTTTTAAGGATGTTGTAATCACAGTAGCAGGGAATGCTTGGCTTGTTTCTTATTGTTTTCACTCAGGGTGAAGGTAGGGGGCCTTCCAGAAAACCCGTTTCACCACCTAACTGCAATTTCTACTGCAAAAGAAAAGCACATAGCATTGAATGAAGAAGAGATGCTGCCTGGCAATTTATTAGCATTCTCCTTTCCTTCATACAGAACAAGCCCGTTGGAGTCAGGAAATTGCTGTTATTCAATATGCAAGCCAAAGGTTTTAATGACTATTGGAAGGGCATGGCAAACCATTACAGCCTTTAAATGAAAAAGGGATAATCTAGTTGAGACCAAGCAGAAGTGCGACTTACTTAGAGGATTGTTGCTGGTTAAATTAAAAAGACCAGCACTGCAAAAGGAAGTTAACAAGAATAAATTAGTTGGATCACGCTTTAAAAAAAAAAATAAAAAATAAAAAAAAAAAGAGAGAGAAAAGCTTAGCGTGATGTTATAGGCAGTGTAAAAGCCTATCTTCAGTGCAATTAGGTAGACAAATGAATTGTACAATTGACTGATTCACACCTGCTAACAGCTGAGGGCTAGGCAGCGATATACAGGAATCACTTTTTACAGTTCATGCATACTTGCTTAGTTTAATGGCTATTGCCTTCCTAAATTATCATCCATTCCTTTAGATTTGAGGTTGGCTTTAACTTCAGTAGCTTTGAGATACTCATTACTCATTATAGTTCAAATTATTTTGGCAAAAGATGCTTGATAAAAAAAATAAAAAAAAAACCTTTTGTAATTGCATCGTATGCAAATTTTAAGCATTTTGTTAAAAAAAAAAAATCTTTCTGCGTACATTGTATATTAGATCCGCAATATTTTTGGGGGGTTATGGGCCGTTATGTTTATTAGTAGCAGAATGGAGGGAAAAAATACATTCTACTTTAGTTCTTAGCTGGTGGATGAATATTGTGGGAATTTTTAAATGTCATTTTCCTAATATTATTAAATTTAAAGTGCTCTACAGTGACTGTTGTGCTTAAAAATGAAAGCAGGCGGAGAATCTCATTGGAGACATGGAACCAATAGATATACACATTTTGTAACATTTATGTGCGCATGTATATACAAATATAATTACCTCTTTGTCAAACATTCATTTGTTAGCTATAGGCCTACACGTTTTTCTAATGCAGATTATCCATGAAATAACTGATCAGTGACACAAGCCTAGTTCAATGTCTCTAACTAGATTGTCTGCCTGCTTTCTTTAAGTGCAATGGTCACTGTAGACAACACGTATATACCAGCAAGTACATGGACAAGTTTTCTGTACTTGAGAAGTCGGTTACTACATGATTTACATTTGGTGCGCCATTTAATTGTTGGACATAGAAACATTTGAACCTGGTCTATACTGTTTAGACTATGTCTACCTACAAAAGACCTCGCATAAACCTTCACTCCTCTGCAATCCATTTTATTTCTAATTGGGGCATGAGCTAGAAGGATTAATTACATTTAAACTGTAGGAGTTATTGGAGAACAGAAATGAGAAAACGTTAACTAACAAACCAAGCACTAACTGAAAGTTAATGGTATGTATAGATGAGTGAAGTATAGCATTAAGAGAAGCCGTTCGTCTTGTCCTGGAAAAGCCATACTGCACAGCGTGAGGACGCTGGGTAATGCCAGACCTCGCATTTACTGTAATTCCAAATTGCAATTATATAAATGAGATTTGCAAAGTATCTCCCTCTCGTTGCATCAGCCATATTGGTGCATTTAGTCATCATTACCGTAATCAGTCGTTCCATATTAACTTGCAAGGTCTTTTGCTCTGTGTAAACAGGCAGTGGGAAATGTTAGCAAGGGTGAGCTGTATAAGGCTATTGAAATGAAGTAGTTTCACCCCTGAGCTTTTCAGTTCTGTTTTAAAGGACAGCTTATATAGCTACAACCTGCTGTAAAATATATATAAAATGTGGAATTGTTTATTGTATTATAGGTCTGAATTCACAATAGACTATATATACAGTCTGCCTAGGGTGCTTTCATATTATCTTGTTTGGTCGTAAGGCGGTACGAATTTAAAGTCGTTGCAAATTACTAATGCATTTTGTTTACGGAGCACCACCAGGTTCGGTAGCCCTATTTCAATAACTTCAGTAACTTTTTAAAACTGACAATAACTTTAGCGCACATTAACACATACTGTCACAGCAGGAGAAAATGGCTCTGTTCTTTCAAGCTTACAATCTATTAGACAATATCAAAGTAGGTTTGCGTACCCCAGCCCTAGTCAGAGGCAATTCCTGGTACCCCACATTTCAAAAATATGTCAACACAATTCATGGGAGGTCCATGGATAGAATTCTTAGAACGTAGAAAATAAGTAGAGTTCCAAAAGAAAGTAAGTTATTGGGCTAGACAGACATCCGCTCCGTATTTATTTGTAGAGACACAAAGGAACTTTGTGCATAATGATACCAAGAGCTCTGTATATTCATATAAGCTATCAATATGGTTATTTTGATTTATTACATAGCATTTATCATATTCATAAATGGAATATATAATATATACAGCGATGAATAATTTGCAGGGTAAAAATGATCTGTTAAGGATCGGAACATATATTACATAAGCAACTGGAGCCAGAAGGTTCCCAGGTCATCATACCTGGCAACTTGAGGGCTCTGGCTACCCGGAGCTACCCTTGTGGGGCATGGTCAGGACTGCTCACTGATGTCCCCATTTAAAGGGGAAATGTCCTGTCAGGATCCCGCTCCCACAACCCGGAGGATTCGTGTGTTGACCCGGAGACTCTCCAGGCCAAACAGGGAAAGTTCTCAGATATGATGGTCATAGTCTAAATCTAGAGGGTCAGGCGCTTACATGCAATGTAAGGAAGTTTTACTTTACTGAGGGCAATAGATAAGTTAAACAGCCCCTAAGCAGAAGTGGTAGAGGTGAGGGTATTTAACCCTTATGATATACAGGTTACTTTCACTTTCTCCAGCTTTTAGCCCTACATTGAGAGAAAACCTTTCCTCATACAGCAGAGCATTATTTCCATGAAAAGGCTGCATGATCACTTCTGTGAAAGCAATTTTGTAATGTTAACCCTGCAATCGCTGGTTTACCAGTGACCACGTCCCGACCGTAGGCAGGTTCAAGGACGGGGTAAAGGGACCAGATCTGAGATTTATTTTTTTTTCCCACGAAGATGAGCACGAAGAGTTGGTTATCTCTGCAGCAGTTCAAACTGCCCAAATCTACTCACATTCCATAAAAAAAAAATAGTATGTTGAACATTTTAATAGTATGCATCAGGCAGACATAGGGCTATCCTTAAAATTAAATAAAAACAAGGTTTGAGGTTTTTCCAGCAGGAAATATGGGGAGACTCTGTGTCTTTGGAAAGGTTGACCAGTTTGAAAGGTTGAGGTTTGTCATCTGAATAATTTGCCTTTAGGCTGAGTATTTGTTTATGGAAATAATATAACATAAGATCTTTTCCACTAAGTGTTAAAAATTAATATATCACAATGTTTTCCATTAATATGACATAGTTTCAGATTTTTTTAAAATAATAATATTGGAATCTTTAATATGATATGAGTACCTCTGTCTTCTAGATTTCAGCCAATAAATCATTGGCTGAAAGGTAAGTATTTGAGTTAATCAGTCATGAAAGACTTGGATTCCCAATCAGGAAATACTATTCTTCTTTGACAAATGACCCACAATTTTGAATTAGGGGATCCAATCAGGAAATACTATTCTTTGTTTGACAAATGAGCCACAATTTTGAATTAGGGGACATATACTCACTGAGATGGTAATTACATAATAACACAAATCAATGAAGAGATGCATGGTCTATTGACCCTTTCCTTTCCACTATGGGGTAGTTACTACAATATTATATAGCTTTGTGTTAAGTGATGGACACACAATCCACATTGTTGAAGGAGCCAGCATGTTCCCATCCCCTGTTGTGGTCGCAGTTGTGATATACTGACATGGAAGGTATTCTGAAAAATATGATTTGTGCCTTTAGAAAAATCATTGCTGTTTCCATGGATAAACCTTTATATCACTAATGTATAAGAGAGGCATGTTTTTATATAGATATATGTGATATTTCCACCTTAAACTGCATATTTATTTATAGCCCTGAAGCAGCTTTGTTTGTAGTTTCCTGAAATTGAGTATTTATTTATTTTGCTTTTTCCCCAAAAAAAAATAAGCATTCAAAGGTTGCGAATTTGCATGTTCCACAAAGTTGGAAGCATAGCATTGTCCAAAATGTCTTTGTATGTTCCCTTCAGCATACCAAGACATTTAGGACAATGTTATGCTTCCAACTGTGTGGGAACAGTTTGCGGAAGGCCCTTTTTTATTCCAGCGTGACTGTGCCCAGTGCACAAATCACGATCCATAAAGATTTGAACTTGACCGCCCCACATAGAGCCCTGACTTCAACCCCATTGCACGCAATATGGACAAAAAGTATTGACCATCTGGAACGGAGATTGTGAGCCAGGCCATCTTGTCCAACATGACAACACAAATGCTCTACTGGATGAATGGGCAAAAATTCTCACATTGCCACTCCATGGAAAGCCTACCAGAAGAGTGGAAGCTGTTATGGCTGTAAAGAGGGGACAAACTGCACATTAACGTCTATGTATGTAGAATGCAATTTCATAAAAGTCTGTGGGTGTAATGGTCAGGTGTCCCAATAATTTTTGTCCATATAGCCTGTGGTTGTAATATACATCGATCAGCCATAACATTATGACCACCTGCCTAATATTGAGTAGGTCCCTTTTTGCTGCCAAAACAGCCCTGGCCACCGAAGCATGGACACCACTAGACCTCTGAAGGTGTGCATTAGTATCTGACGCCAAGAGGTTAGCAGCAGATCCTTTGTCATGTATGTTGCGAGGTGGGGCCTCCACGGATTCATCCTGGTGCCATGTGTTCTCCAGGTAGGCCTTCTTCCATTGCTCCATGGTCCAGGTCTTATGCTTACATGCCCGTTGTAGGCACTTTCGGCAGTGGGCATAGCTCAGTATGGACACCTTGACTGGTCTGCACATATGCAGCCCCATACACAGCAAACAGCAATGCACCTTTCTATTAGAAATAGCATTAGCTTCTTCAGCAATTTGAGCTGCAGTAGCGCGTCTGTTGGATTTGACCACACAGGCCAGCATTCGCCCCCCACGTGCATCAATTAGCCTTGGCTGCCTATGACTCTGTGTCGCCAGTTCACCACTTTTCCTTCCTTGGACTGCAGCTTTGGAAATGCTCAGACCAAGTCGCCATTTGGCCCTTGTCAAAGTCGCTCAGATCCTTATGCTTGCCCATTTTTCCTGCTTCTAACACATCAACTTTGAGGGAAAAAATTCACTTGCTGCCCAATATATCCCACCCATCATCGGTGCCATGATAACAAGATTATCAGTGTAATTCACTTCACCTGCCAGTCGTCCTAATGCTATGGCTGATCAGTGTGTGTGTGTATATGTTTAACTTCTTTTTTGTCTCCTTTTAAGCTACAACATTTAGATTTTGAAAAATGCATCTATAAAAATGTACTATTACAACATTTCAGTATATTTCAGTTTTAGTTGTGGACTGAACTCTCATCACTCTTCAGTTTCTATTAAAATTATATATATCTCGCACTTCCTAATTGATTTTTTTCCATTGAAAAGCAATCTTATTATTCTTCCTGTTTTGAAAGTGTAAAGGGAGTGGATTAGACATTACTTGCCAGAGATGAACCTGACACGAGCAATTTAAATGACCCCTAGAGAGCAGTAAGAAACCTACAGGTGCGTATATTGTTCAGTGTCACACTGGGATCTCATTTTAACCATCACAATCATTATCCATGAGCAAGACCTTATTTAGACTGTTTGTGTCATGTGGGTGTCCCAAGGGGTCATAAACATGTCAGGGATAGGGGTGCAGAGGGGAATTACTGAGGTGTAAAAATTCAGTGGCTCTTGAGAGCGAGTAAACTCTTCTAAGCCCGAGGGGCCGGCATGTTGCTTTGTTAGATTAAAATGTGAAAAAGTAACAACTTCAAGTATTGCCTGTCTTTCCCTTTGAAACTGAAATGTAACAAGCAGTGGATAGATTGTGTGTGAAATGGTTTCTTTTTTCCACATTTTAATCATTTATAATTTGGAGTTTTAACAGGTTAGCACTAAGGCACATGTTTTAGGAAGAAACATTTCTGTTATATGACAGTGTGCGCTCTCCTTGGTTTTATATATCTTGCTGTATGAATGTTTACATCAGTTAAGCGGCCTTTGAGGAACACTGGTTACCTCTTTTCTGAGGTAATGCTGTTTTCATTTGCACTGAATGATGTGCTTTCAACATCGGACCTTAAGAAACTTCTGTATAAAGTGTCGAGGGTGTCATAACTAGGAGGGAATTTGTACTGCCAATAATTTTGCTTGGAGTAATGAGACAGGCAAACGCAGTCTAAATTCTCACTGCAAATAAACATATGGCTGTTAATCTCAGGATTCATGTCTGTTTTTTTAACCTGACCTGCATAATACTTTTATGTAATGCTAGCACAGAAAATTAAGTCGTCATTTTCTAAATACCCATAAGGTCTATAGATACTTTAGCTTTACATATACTGTGTGTGCAAATATATATAATATATATTCAGTATATATAGACTCAATGCCACGCACATAGATCTGTGAATGCCTGGAGCTATACAGTCATCAGGACTCAATGGAAGTCTGGAAGACTGCACTGGAAGCCAACTCAAGACAGCTAGCTCCAGTGACCATCGAGATTCTGCAGCGCTGTACAAAGATGAAAATGTTACAGACAACGACAAGTACAATACAGCAACTGACATACAGATACAAGAGGGCCCTGTTCCCGCAGGAACTTACAATCTAGGTGGATAAGGGTTGATAAATAGGAGGCGAGGACTGTGGGGTAGTGAATGATGTTAATGTAGGGTGAGATAAGGGTTGTAAGTGGGTCAAGTTTTGATATTTATGTCAGTGGTAGGCTTCCCTGAAGAGAAGTTTTGAGGGAGCGTTTGAAGGAGGGTAGAGTTGGTGAGAGTTGGACAGCACGGGGAAGAGTTCCAGAGGGTTGGTGCTGGCGAGAGAAGTCCTGTATGCGGAATAAAATAAGGACCCCAGGACGCAAGCTGACCCCTAGCAATAAGGATTAAACCAGAAGCTTACAGTCTGACCAGACCTACTATATGGTTGTTGCTTCCTATTTTTGGACAGGATTTGTTTGTGGAAGTATTTGTATATGGCACACAGCATGGCAGATTGCACACTAAGCTACTGATATAATTAGGTGTGGCAGCTCCATCTGTCATATACAGAGTCTCATAGTCCCTACATTATCTCTCATGTCTGAGACAAAGTAGTGCAGTATGGACAAACATTTTTAACTATCTAGTGATTCATTTTAGTGTTATTAAATTGGAACAAAGACTACGTACCTACCGAGTAACTAACCTGATTGGTCACTATGTTTCTAGTGATTAGGATGACCACATCCGCCATGTTTTCCAGAACACAATTTTTACATATTTCTGACGACCCCAGATAAAATGCTGCCCTGCAGTATGTGGGATGTATCGACTTATGGATTGGAACTAATTAGTCGGTTATAAGTTTCCCCATACTGCAGGGCAACATTTTATCAGAGCTGGTCAGCAATATGTAAAAATTATGTGTGTAATGGAAAACATGGCCGATGTGGTCACCCTACTTGTGAATCTCCTTGGTGTGTGTGATAAGGTATTTAAATGCTGGCATACAGCTGGTGGGGGTAGGCTTAATTTCTAGGCAGGTGTCTGGTCAGTCTAATGAATAATTTTGGTTCTGGAACTAGTTACTGATCTTACCTTAAACCCTTTTCTGACTTCCCTGCATCATTGATTATAAGACTGCCGGTAACATTCAGCCATGAGGCAGGTTTAGCCGAGTGGTCCAGTAATAAAGTAGCCCTTTGCAGATTTGCTAAGACGTTAGGGACCAGACAGACAAATCTTGGAAGCCAGCTTGATTCCTCAAGGGCCAAAAAGAGGTAAACCTACACAGACAAATATAAAATTGCACAAAAAAAGTTACGAGCCAGGTCTAAGAATCTAGGAGCCACATTTTTAATTAGTGTAGCCCAGGGGGGCAAATGCCCTCTCTGACCCTCTTGTAAGTCCTCCACCAGAAACATTGATACTAAAAAAAAAAACATCTCACAGTCCTAAATCTTTTTTATCTGACTTAGGTGTGACAATATAGGTGTGCATTTCCTCATAAATAAAACAGGATTTGCATAGCATGTAGCAGCCATTATAATTTTCATGGCATGCCATTTGAGTGACCTTTTCAGGTATAACAATTAAGCAAACAGAAAAGGTTTTATCCATTATTTTAGTGGCTTAAAAGCTCAGTTGCAGAATAGTGACTTTCATACTTTGAAATAATAACACGTTAGTCCTATATACATAGTGAATTTAATATAGTATTTTTCTAGGAATAGGGTTGTATAATTTGTGTGGCTTTGAAACTGGAATTGTTCTGTACTGAACATTTGATATTCTAACTATGAATTATTTTAATAGCTAAGATTTCTAACCAGAAATGCACCAAAGTTTTTTCTGAGACATTTAAATATTCTCATTTTAAACATTTCAGAGCATAATGCATTATTTTGTTTGCTTTTTTTATGTCATGTTTTTGTTATAAGCAGGAAAATGTCAGGTCCCGGGAGATGTGATAATAAGACTTTTTTTGTTATTTATTTTCTTTTTAAAATAGGTGTGTTTTTTTAAATAGCTAAAATGTTTGTAGAACATATTCTACACCATGTCATATGGTAGCATGGAATGTTTACACTAATCTAGAAGTAAGCAGTAGGTGGGGGAGCACTATGCAGTCACGGACCAAAGACCAACGCTGGAGGGTACCAAGCTACCCCAGGGACCTGTTTCACGGAGCACCAATATTTTTTCAACGCGTAGGTGTTTGGGCCCAGGGGGTCTGGAGGGTGTTGGTCTATCCCTGTGCAGTACAGTTGTTAATGTTAAGTTCAGACCTTAAGTGAAGCGAAGCTAAGTGGTGTTGGCCCTTTGAATTGTAAAAGTGGAGTGAGGGAACAAAAATGTTCATCTCTCCTGTCCAGGTGAATGAATACATCTTGTCACATGTATGAAAATCTTTCTGCTCTAGTGGATATATCAATAATACTTTTCTCCACCTAAAAAGTCCACTTAGTGAGACAAACAAAAGCGGTCATTCCACGGTGTAGGTCTGTCTTAAATAAGGCTCGTATTGATCAGAACAAACCTAAAAACAAGAGTTTGAGCTCCTATGGAGACCTGCTTCTATTTAATGTGTGTGCTGGGCAAATGAAATGAGTGCAGGCTTGCCATGTATTTAAATCCAAAATGAATAGGCAATCACATTTATCCTTTTCATCACTGGGCGCCTGTGGTGAGAAGGACTGCCATTTGCACAATGATTTCTATCTGCAGTACTCTGTGGGTTTAGCTATGAAGGGTTTAATCCTCACACCTGTGAGGCCAAATGATGGACCTAGTCCTAATTAATGTGCCCTTCTACACATGATGGATGTAGGCTCTTTCCCTTTTTATTTGTCTCACCTCAAAGAAAATGGAAAAGTACGATAAGAAAGGCTTTGCTCTAAGTATACCTAAACTAATTGGATGCAACACGTTAACAAATTAATTGACGAATGAACATCTGCAGTGCTTAATCATGTGTGTGCATGAATATGTTATATATAAGGTTTATGTAAATGTGTGTAAATGTATGTGCGTGCCTATGTGTATAATGTGTGTCTGTATATTTCCCAAAGAAAATAACAAAATGCTCTAGAAATACTTATTTGCAAAGCTGTTTCAAGCTGGAAAAAAACGCTCTTTTATGATCACTTTTCAACCCCTGTCTTTAGCAATAATTCTCTGCAGCATGTTTTTCAGTAGAAATGAGCATTCTTCATTACCCTGTAAGAGCTTGGAGAGGAATTCTTCCAATTTGTCACAAATTGGTTGTATTTGCATTTGCCAAGCTCCAGCGAAATCAATCTCCTACATATCCACTGATATTTACAAATAAACTGCATAGGCCATAATGGAGATAATGTGTTCAAAGGGGAGATTTTTTGGAAAGTGAAGTAAAATATGAGTTTATTTTGCTAATGCAAATAGTTAAGCTACTTTTATAATACATAAAAAGCACACATATAATTCATGTGTACAAACGCAGTTGGCAAGAAGAAAAATTGAAAGAAAGATTCAGGAAACTGTTTTAATTCTAAAACGGCCAGTATCGACCAGACCCTGCTGAGAATTGCAAGAGTTGTAGTTCAGTTGGAGAGAGACTCTCTGCATTCCTGTCATTTGCCCGGGGATTACAATTCCCACCATACATTTTTAGAGTAGAGGTGTATCTACAGAAAATGAATGCAGAACATGCATGCCTGACACAAGTATGTATTGGATAAACCGAAATACCTTTAACTTTAGCTCTAGATTGGAATATTATTTTTATTACCCGGCAGTAACCACGATCAGTTGCTGGCAGTTACTCGTTTATTGAACGTTTAAATAGAGTTTCCTTTTTGAATCCTCCAGCAAATCCTTGTAATAATTAGAATATAGCATTCAGTGGAATGCAAGATAATTGCATATACATCCTTTTAATTCTGGTTATGTAAAAAAGTTATCAATAGTAACAAAGGCCACAAATAAAACAAATATGAGCAATCTTTATTCATTTGGGGGGCTAACAGTTCTGTAAATACATGAGATCTCCCGTTAGACAAATTGGCAGAGGATTATTTAGTAAAAAAAAATGCTCTATATAATATTCTATGTATCAACAGGTAGTGTGTGTATCTTCTAATCAACACAACGTGCGTGTATATATAGTATACTGTATATATGTGTATATATACACAGTGCTATGAAAAAAATATTTGCCCTCTTCCCAATTTCTTCTGTTTGCACGTTTGTCACTCTTAAATGTTTTTGATCATAAAATTTAAATTTTGATATTGGACAAAAAATAACCAGTTTAAAAAAAAAATTCAGTTTTTAAATTATTTTGTGTATAGAAGGAAACAAATCCAATCCTATTTGGCCTTGTGTGATAAAGTAATTGCCCATTATTTCCTAAATCAACCAATGAACCAAACTGAATTGATAATTGGGTTGAATTTCACTTGAAACACACAGGCATGATTACTACCAGTCCCATTGAATCTAAACATCAATTAAGTAGAACCTGTCTTGCAAAGTGAAGTAGGCTAAAAGGTATCAAGAAGAAACACCTTAAGAAATTAAGGAATAAAGGCATTGACCTATATCAGCAGAAATGCTGTGGTAGGACCTTAATAGAACTGGGCATAAACAAATGCCTGCACCCCTCAAGGAACTGAAGCAACATTGTAAGGAAGAGTGGGCCAAAATTCCTTAACAACGATGTGACAGACTGATAGTTGTACAGAAAACAATTCAAGTTATTGCTGCTAAAGATGGTTCAGCAAGCTATTGAATCATAAGGTGCACTTATATTTCCATACATGGCTTCTCCATTCTGGCTTTATTTTTTTGTAAAATAATTCATGGCTTAATGGCATGTGGTGTTCATCCAAGGTTGTATTTACATAATGTTTTAGACCTTCTAAGGAACAGATGATTGTTATTACATCCTGATATGTAAAACCGAGAATTCAAAGAGGGTGTCCAGTCTTTTTCACATGACTGTTTTTGTTAACTCTTTACCTTCAATGATCATTTAAAAGTTGCATTTGATGATTGGCCATATTCATGTTTGGGCACAGAAAAACCATATATATTATTAACTTTAACATCAAGGAGAAGCAGAGTCCCTTTTTCTTTTTAACCACCTTTAACTTGGCCACTACTCTCTTCTACACAGCTTATAGCTTGTTGGTATAGATAAAATAGCCACTGTGAAGATAAAATAGGTGTGGATCAGTAGCTATTGGTGGCTCTCTAAGAAAACTTTTTGCTAAATAGGTGCTTGGGAACCTGTAAGTCGTAGCAACCAGATACTAGTTCTTATGTGCTGCACTTAATTAGTAGGAAATACTTCCCTGTAACAGAAGGAGTTTTAGGGAGTTGCCTTCATTTTTGCCCTCTAGTTTCTGAAGAAAGAAAATACATTCTCCTGGCTGTACTGATGCTAATTAACTAATTGCATGTGAAGAAGGAAAAAATATGAATTTGACTGATCAGTGTTCTGTGAAGACAGAACTAGACTGTTCTGCTCCAGGTAATGCATAATTAACAGTCAATGGCTTCCATCTCCTACATCAGAGTAGTACATTTGTTCTTTATGTACTACATATGCATATTCTTACACATTACAGAACTGACCTGTGACCCATTGTAGAATGAAATACAAAACAGCTAAGAGAATTATGTGAATTAAAAAGAATCTAGGAACTTTTCTTCGAAAAAGATGTCAGCTTATCAGTTGCACATAATAATGAGCTGTTTTCGAAAACCAGCACATGGCCTGCCTAACCATAAGGATCATGGCCTGGTTCACCCTGTCCTTTCATGTGTATCAGTATTATCTAAGTTTTAAATGTTGAGGGCATCTATACTATTACAAAGGTATTTTACAAAAAACATTTGAAGGACACATCCAGCCATTGAGCCTCCAGCTGGACTTCAACGTTCCAGAGAAAGTCTTTTTAAAAAGCCTCAAATGTGAGTGAAATGCCCTGGGAACTGAGACCAATCCTTAACCTGCAGCTGCTGGCACATGTGTTTTTAGATTTTAGTGAAGCATAAAGTTAGATGTTAATTTTGTACAAAAAACTAATCTGGATGGATATTTTGTACAATCTATAAAAGGTCTTTACAATCGTCAATTGCATTTGAAAATGTGTGCCAAAAAGGCAGGAGTAATTAAAACATTTATAAAAAAAAAAACTCAGAACTCTAGATCACAGAAATATATATATTTTTTTTTAAAGTGATTCCTAGTTATTCCATATAGTTAAAAAAGGTCTATGTTTTAAATTTGTGGGTTATGCATTTGTCTTGACCCCCCCCCCCAGGAGAAGCTTGTCAGATGGCAAGTAGATTAATATTCAGCACATGGGGTAAAGCAAAACAGTCCACTTATGTTCCCTACTCTTAACCCTATCCTTCCACCATTCTCAGTTAGTTAGGGTCTATGGCAGACACATAATAGTATTGTGTAACTAGGTCAGTGGAACTTATTTATTTCAATAACAACTTGCCTATGTTGTTCCTATATATAGACACAAAAGCAGAGTTGAACCTTTTATAGATTAATTGAACTCATTTGTTTGCCATTAGTACAACTGCAGTCGTAAGAGCTTGCAGACAGTATGAGTGTGCAAAAGATTATATTTCTGAAATATTTCGAACAGAAAGGAGATACAGTAGGTGATCGCCGTTTGAGATGGTTAGTGTTTGAACATTAGAAATGTAGATTGCAAAAAAAAGCTTTATTAATATATTTATACCTTTAATTTCCTACAGGGCAGACCAGAATTTATTCAGCATTACTGATACGAGTCAGATATATGTTTCTGAACGTTTCATGTTTTGTTTCAATTCCTTGTAGACCAACTTTAACCACACACCTACAATCTGGATCAGTGGTCAATGAATGCCATTTTCCTTTCAATTTTTAATTTGTCTTTGTCTTTAATTTGTACACTGCCATTGCTTTTTTTCAACTCCCTGATGTTAGTATGCATTTTAAGGGGGGAACTCGAGTCATTCTTGCAGGAGAGATTGATTAGGATAGGCCGTTTTATAGACCACAGTAAAACATGGGAGCTGAAATGTTCAATTCCCTTGCAAACTACCACACCTTAAAACAAATATTGATGTAATTACGTTTCAAGAAGTTAAACTCTGTGACTTTGGTTTGTATTTTAAGTTCAGTGATGGGTGCATAGTCAGTATCATGTTGTTTCTACATTAAAAAGCACGGGCTTATTTTTTATGTGCCTACTTGGTATTGCACCTTCCATAAAATGACACTTTTTGGTAGCGAGATGAGAGGAATTTAAGTAACAATGTAACTTCCAGTGGCTACTAAGTGATTGATCACAACAGATAACACTGCCTGGGAACATACGTTACTGTGACATCTCTTATCTAAACTCTAGAGTTTGCCCTCATTGCACATTGTGTTTTATGTAGAGATGATTGATGTTTGGTTTAAGGTTTTATTTAGATTTTAAGTATTCCTGTTATATTTTCCAGCTTTGCTACCAACACTAATATTCAAGGCCAACAGTTTTTAGCAGTGATGTAGTAATCATTAAGACAAGCAGAATTTAGAACCTCCTTGGAAATGTAGCCTCTCTGCTTTTGTTAATGCATGAACTATATCAATTTCAAAAGATGTCAATGGCACATTCATAATGTTTTTATTGGTGCAATCTAAAGACTCATTCTAAACAAATGCCCATTATTGCCATTATTGTGTCCCATTCAAGACCTTCCACCTGTCTTTACTGTAGTTCTGTACAAGATAATAGGTTATTTTTATATATAATACCATAATTAGGTTGTGTAAGTGCACTATATATGTTTAATACCTTATTTTCCTTTCTAAAAACATTATATTGTGTATTTACACAGTGTATACATTAATATATTTCATGCAAAGTGTAAAAAAAAAAATAGGGACCCATTACACTTATGGAGAGGTTCAAAAAACAGCTGGAGGTCTGTTTATCCATCGGCAAAGACATCCAGACTAACACCTCATCATATCTCGGCACATAGCAACAGGTGGCACACAGAGTCTGATGGAAGCGTTAGGGGAGAGGTCTGTGCTGGTAGCTACACACATCTCCTTTGAACTAAAATAGGATTGGGCTGGAAGAGCATGGAGAGCTTGCCGCTTGTACCATTGTCTTTAAATGCAGCCATCGTTCGACTGACGTAAAAATGTCATTTGATATGTGAAATGAATGCAGTTAAAAAATTTGATTTAAGAGGCAATTTTGTTATTTGATGGCACTTTTGCTTCCAAACTTTTGGATACTTTGGAATCTTTACTTTCCTTTGTTAAAAAGGAGCTTGCATTTTGTGTGTCTGGTAGATGACTCTACTGTAAATAGTCTCAAGGCAAAATCTAAGTCTGCAGTAAGATGAGTACTAAGAACTATTCCAGAGTGATTCAAACCAAGTCCATTAACTATGCATTTGCTCCATGTGCTTTTGCATAGGTGTTTGGTTTCTCTGCTGCCATGATACATTAAAATACAGCTTGTTTCCTCTGACACTTTTCACACACAACTATTAGCAGTAGCTACTCTCACAATACACCTTCAGGTTATTATGAGTAATGTGTAATGTGATTTATTTTATACTAATGATTACGAGATCTGTCATTTTCATTTGAGTAAAACAATGGTGTTGTGGACACCTGGCCATCATACATATGAGCTTGCTGGACATCCCATTCCAAAACCATGGGTTAATATGGAGTTGCCCCCAACCCTTTTTGCTACTTTAACAGCCTCCACTTTTCTGGGAAGGCCTTGCACAAGATTCTGGAGCCTGTCATGCTAAAATGGCATTTGTAAGGACAGACACTGATGTTGGACAAGAAGGCTTGGCTCACCAGGGCTCTGTGTAGACTGCTGAAGTTCCTTCACACCAAATTCATCTAACCAGGTCTGTATGGACCGTACTTGGTGCACAGGAGCCCAGTAATGCTGGGGCAGGAAAGGGCTTTCCCCAAACTGGTGCCACACAATTGTCTAAAATGACTTTGTATTCTGCAACATTAACATTACCCTTCACTTCAACAAAGGAGTCCAAGCCTTGAAAAGCACCCACAAACCATTATTCCTCCTTGACCAATGTTTACAGTAGGCATTCTGGTAGGTCCCATTCTTCTGGCATTTACAAAACCCAGATTCATCCATCAGACTTCCAGATAGTGAAGCATGATGTATCACTCCAGAGAACACAATTCCCCTGCTCCAGAGAACAATGGCACACGGCTTTAAAAAAACAAATAATAATAACTCCTACACTTGCGGCTGAGGTGTTTTTACTCCTAAATGCTTCCACGATAACAGCAGAGCAGAAATTTCACAAACTGGCTTGTGGCATATCATATGACAGAACCACATTTAAACCTGTTCTTACTCCCTGCCCCTTTCCCTTGCTCCACTTCTGCCTCTTTTGCCTTTTCTCTGATTAATTTCTACCCTTGGCTGTTGTGACCTCCTGGCCTCTGACCACAGCTTATCCTGACCACTTTACAGTTCGCTTAACCTCTCTGACTACTGACTCCAGTTTCCGATCTTGGCTAGTCCTGACCATGCTCCAGTTTGCATAGTACCTCTATAACTTACGTTGGGGAAACTAGGCCTAAACTAATATTATTAATGCAATTGAGAGATTGTTTTCAAGTGCTGCTTTTGTTCCCCTTGAATAGTACCAGTATGGACTATAATGTTTAGTAATGATAGATTATATTTAAACACTGGATCTAAAAGGTGAAGACCTTTTTCCTTCTTTTGCCACTGATAAGTCTCTCCTATAGACAGCAATGGGACTTCTCTCCTTCAGAATGACATTCAGGGATGAACACTACAAGAAGGTAGCATATACTTAAAGGGCAAGGACTGCTTAAAGGTTTACTGTCATGTTAATTAAAATGACCTTCTGCAGTGTTGTATAGTTTTCATGAAGGTCGTTTGCAGTTTTTATTAACTTGTTTTTTCTTTTTATACACTGTGCCAAGATATGCTTTATTGTGCTGTATAGTGCTAATCTCGTCCAACAAAGTTTCTGCAAGTTTATTTATCAAAATAGTTGCAGTAAGCAATAAAATTAAGGGCAGCATTGTTAATCCCAGCCTATATACACAAAATCTGTATGTAGCTTCTTCTTTCTTCTGAAAAATGTAATACTGTAACCTTTAGTTGTTTAACCTCTGATATTTTATAAGCATATCTGGGAGCTTTCCAGGTTAGGCTACCAGCAGCTCTCATTCTGGGGGAGTGGCTTTGGTAAGGGGCAGGATTTGCCCCAGACAGCCTTTGATGGGTGTAGACAGCCCAAAATCATCCTAGAAACCCACTGTGATATGCCCTACGTAATGTATAATTAAATCAGTAAGATTAAATGTTTAATCTCGCTTACCTGCCTACTTTCAATTTATGTAAGTAGGTAGGCGAGTGAGAGTGACTTGTTTATGGGTTTCTAGGGTGGGTAGTACTCAGTTAGCTATATTCTATATAAATCAAGCCTAGTCAGCTAGAAGCTAGCCGTCATGGTAATGCCACATGTCTGCGTAGGGCACATCTGGGTTGTGCCCAGCACAGGACTTGACCCCACATATACAAGCAGGCTCCTAGTCTTATCTGCCACTTATGAAGCTGCACTGCTGATCCATTTTACAACAGTTACCTGCCTGCTCTCCTGTAATGCGGACCACGCTCAGGGTATTTCCACATGTAGCCACTGGGTACTGATCACCGGCACCTGTTTAGTAGACTATTTAAACCTACCTTGAGCCTGTATTCATTGCTCAGTGATACTTTACCTTGAGCTTGTGCTGTGGCCTGTTGGTTTGGATCTGCTTTCTTTCCTTTACTACGCATTTCTGCCTCCGGATCATGCCTCTGGATTGCAAGGGAGTGCGGTCCCTGCAACTGCTACCAACTTCCACCTAAACTATATATTGCTCAATACTGGCTAACCTTAATGTGAGTTATAAGAGACTATAGTTTTTTCTTCTTCAACCTTTGCATGCATAGAGCTGTTGTTTCTACCTGCATATAGAAATCTACTCAGAAAGACAGATGAAGGAAAATGTGGTGTAGATGTGTGCATCTGGAGCTTCCATGGTTTATATAAAATATATATATATATATGATATGCACTTTTAAATACTACCTTTTTTTACTGTGCAGACCTGGAGCTGAAATATTGCCTCTTGCGTCTGGTAATAGCTGATCGTTATACTAGAAGTCTCTACACTACTTCATTCATTTTATCTCAATGAAAGGAATTATTTCCCAGCCATTTAAGTTATACAGGATCGCAAACCACTTGATAGCAATGTCTTTTGCATTCATTTTCATCTATAAATATACGTATAGTATGTCTACTAAAAACACTTTTATTTCCATGTTTTACCATTTGCAAATAGATTAAACATAAGTAGTCTTTTTTCTCGTCCGTCATCAATTTGAATGTCACATCCAAGGTTTTCAATAATTACAATTTTAGTTCTGGGTGAACTATCAAGTTCAATAAGGCAATAATGGGCCATGCAGACAATAAATGCCTTTTACCTGCTGTGTACTTCATTCTTTAAGGTTTTTATTATTGATAATAAGAATGCAGAAACTCTTAAAATGGTGCATTGTTTGGTTAATGGTTGCCGTATTTACTGAAAGGATCCCCGCATCTTGGAGATAAAAGGTGTTGCTTGGATGCTTGTAGCTTTCCCTTTGCTTTAATGATTGCTATGTAGAATGGATCTTAAGCATTCTAATAATAATGAATTATTTTTTTTCAACAGTATAATTTTCAAAGATGTATTGCAGAAAGACATTAGAATTTCTGCCGCTGCGCTGTTTGCTAGAGCTTACAACCAAAGGGAATACTGTTTTAATCCCTTTATGTCAAAGGGTTTTTATACCCTAAAGGCCTCAACTTTTTATAATTTTACATTGGTTTTTTTTTTCTGTCAAGAAACCATATACATATATGTATTAATATAAAAACAAGGGTACATTTAAAAAAAAATAGATTTGGTTAAACAAATTTTGGAGAAAAATAACAGTTTATGTCCGGCAACATCTCTTGATATACTCCTATATACAAGTTTTAGAGGGTCATGTCCCTCCCTTACATAGTATCAAATTTTTGGTGTTTTTCTTTCTTAATTGTGTTCTAGTGGTTAGGGTACCATCACATTACATTTTTATGTATTTTTAATGCTCTTTATTTTTCTACTTTTTAATGCATTTGTGCACTGTTCTCAGCAATATGATCTTAAATACTCCTGGGAATCTCTCCTGTATCTTATTGACCAAAGTGATGTCATGGGGTTGGAAAGGTTAAAGCAGAGAGTGGTCCCGATTCAAATATTTTAATACTAGAACCATCACATCTCTGGTTTTCCAATAATTAAAACCATGCAACATGAATTAACTGCCTATGAGCGTAGAATAAAACCTAAATATGAGGCAAACCAACAACCCTAGATGTAACCTGAGCAAGGAGGTCCTTTTGAACTCACTGGCTTCTGGTCAAGTGTTGTCCTTGGCTAGGTAATGCTCTGCCTTTCTTGTACACATATCCACTTTGCCACTGAGTAAATGAGTTGTCTGTGATAAAGCAGGTAGTTTTCCTGAATATTAAGTGATATTATCAGCAGCTCTCTGTAAAAATATAAGGCAGCTAAAGAATAAAAAGTATATTGGAGCGCAGATGAAGACGAAATTAAAAGTAAAAATGTAGAGTTCCAGCACCACATATGATCACCTCTCTAGCACTTGTCCCCATATGTGCCTGAAAGAAAAGATGAACCACTGTCAGAAGCGAGGGTCATGCTGGTTTGGGTCTGACTAGTCTCATGTCCTGCCCCTCTGAACCTGCAGCTGTCTCAAGCTCACGTAAACCTCAATCCTATTCCTCACAATTTCATTGCTAGCCAGATGACAAGATTAAATAGTGTCAAACGTGTTTATATGGTTGCTCATTAATGTTTAGGATAAAAGCAGTGCTGGATGTAGACTAACTAATAAACATGTAATATAGTCTACGGAATGAAAAACAAAAAACATTTTGAGCAACAAGTAAGGCTACAACAGGCCTACAAGCATTCTTTTAGATAGAATGTAAAAACCCACAAACATTTTAACATTGCATTTGAAAATGTCCATTCAAGTGTCTGTTTTACAGTTTTGTAACGAGCACACCAAATATTAAAAGCATTTTTTAACAATATATTTTATTGTATTTCACTTGAGATATCGAGACTTGGAGAGTTCTTGTTTTTCCAGTTGGGAATAATTTAGATTTTTCCTTACTCGGAGCTTGAACAGATGAGCAAAACAGATTCTTCAGAGACAGTTTTACACAAAGTTACATCCATCCAATTCAATTATAAATTAAATTGACTAACGAACCATAGCTCATTATGGGAATCAATTACTCAGAACTGTCGTTGGACCAAAAATGTGTAAAATAAAAAATAATGGTCATACTTCAATATACCAGATTGTCAGTGTTTGAAAGCTCTGTTTTTCTTGAGCTTGGCATAAACTGTGGCCAAAAAGAAATGATAATCATTTGTTTTACTGCTGGTATCGATGCTCCATTTTTTTTTTTTAATATATATATTTTTTTAAGACTAGTTATGTTTTTCACTATGACTTCAGGGGCCAGTACGAGATGACAGGCCAACCCTGGAGTAATGTCACAAAGTAAGTATATTTCAGATCTATTTATGCAAATGTCCTTTTAATAGAAGTCACATTTCAGCCCCTAGTGCTTTCAAAACAATGGATGTGGAACAGCCCATAGGGTAGTGTTAGGGGTATAGAAAAAAAAAAAAAATACAGATGACAGACTAATTGTAATTTTAATATAGTTTGCTACACAACCCATAATGTGTGTCTATTTACTAAATTACAAATGGTAAGTATCCAATTATATTTACTAATGTTTAGCAACTCAAAATCATATTATAGTTTTATTTATAATATAATTGGGAACCATGATGTTTGTGACGTATAATAAGCTTAAAAATTAACTTCTTTGTTTCGTGTTCATGAGCTCTTTAAGATGAATCATGAAATGAACTATGAGTATAGTATTTTTCTCTGTTTTATTAATTAGCTCCCGTTCTGGCTTTAGAACGCAATGCATGTGCCTAGTGTCTGCAAATGTGCCACTAGAATGAGTCATAGACGTTTTATGGTAGACGGAACCATGTGACAAAATGGTCATGCATAAACTGCTAGTTTAAATTTTAAATCTAAGGTAGTTAAATATATCAGTCAAAAAATTTTCCTTTCGATGCATAATATAGTTTCTATGAGACAAGATCTGGAATTATTCATACAGACCGTGGCTCCCCTATATTATTAAATACCACATAGGATTCCTAGGGGCACTTAAACCCTGGCAACAAGCATGCAAAACAGAACAACAAGTAGCTATAAAACTTAACATTTATTAGTATGTCCTAAAATAAGTGGTATATGTATATGTATCATGACAGGTGAAGTGAATAACACTGATAATCTTGTTTTCGTGGCACCTGTCAATGGGTGGGATATATTAGGCAGCAAGCAAACATTTCATCCTCAAAGTTGATGTGTTAGAAGCGGGAAAAATGGGCAAGCGTAAGGATCTGAGAGACCTCCTTTGTTGAATTTGTTTGTTAGAATCCTTCAATAAAACTTCTAACTAGAAAGAGGTTAAATAAAGTCTTAATTTTTGTTTCAAATACAGCCTTTGCCATTTGGGAATTCCCATCCAGCCTTACATAGGCCACTAGCATTTTGTCAAATAGTGATAGACCATGGATTATCTAGACAACATTTCTGTAAACACAAAATCATGCATTCCCTCCGTTCTCTGTCTCTCTATCGGGGAGTGTGTATATAAAAAGTCATAATATACTCGTAGACCCAAATTACCTTCTAGGATAAATCCTCAGTGTTTCTGTCTTTAACGATTATTTTCATAGAAAGTGTTTAAAAGGAAGGAAAGAGAGAGAAAAAAGCATTCCTATAACTGTTCAGCACGACATTAAATAATTAAAATAGATGTTTTCAAGTTAGGAATTCTGCTAAAGCGTATCAATTGAATTGTGGACAAGCACTTAATTAATATTTGTTGTGCTTCTAAAGGTCTGCCATTATATATTGTCATGGCAACCTTTTGCAGGACTGAACCCACCTGTTGCAAAACAGAAACGGCATTAGGCAGTTGGTTACCACACTGGCCGCCTCCTGGCCTTTAGGGAGTTTGTACTAATTAGAATTAGTTGTCCTTCTATAGTTTGGCTTCTGACACAAATTGCATTCTATAGCTTTTTGTTCCACATGGCTTCACAGCCAAAATACTGTGTGCAATGTCTGAAATGAATCAAGCTAATAAGAAACATTTTGTATAATTGGTCAGTTTGTCCACAACTAACCGTTTTTATAGTGTTAAAAAAAAAAAAAAAATACTTTGGTACTGTTCAGCTCCACATCTGTATGAGCAAGATTTAATTTAATGGGAATTAGTGTTCAGGTGCTATTTAATTGTCCAATACAGTGCACAGAGCAACAAAACGGTGACCTTTTTTGAAAATGATAGTTTAGGATAAACCCCATGGTGCCATCTGCTACAAAACAGGGAATTATTTTAATTAAAAAAAAAAGTTTCATAGAAAAATATTCTTCTAAATCACAAAAAATGATTATGTGCTGAAGAGTTAAACTGAAGATTATAAAGTTGGGGTTCGTTATAGCAGCTGAAATGTTAAAACCTGTTGACGTGTTTTAACACGGGTCATATATCACTAAAAAAAATCTAAGGAAAGTTCAGAGCAGAGGAAAGTTTGGCATAGTAGATGTTAAATTATGTGTTTTAGTGGAATAGGGTAAATAGGCATTCGAGCTGACGGGATGTATAGCATCTTCCTACCATTGGGTCATGGCTTCGGCTCAGAAGTATATAGTGGCCATCTTCTAATCCTCTGCCACTGGGCACAGAGTGATTAGGGCTTTTTATTTTCAATCATATTTGATTTATTTAAATTTTTGAATACACTAAACACGCCAACCTCCAGGGCAAGACTGGATGAAGAAGGGGAAGCATGGGAGGGGGTTACTTTTAAATCTCTACATCCCACTGCAAATTGGATGGAAGTGAGGGATGAGTGTGAAGGGGTAGTCCTCAAGCATACCCACAAGTTATTTTAATTTTATTAACCCCCCTGTCCCAGTGCACACATGGTGGAGTAGGGGTTGATTTTCCCCTCTCCTTGGTAAATAGAGGATACTGGGGATCCTGTTTTATTTTCATTTGAATGTATTTTCTGTTTGTTACATTTAACTTTATAGTTTGCAGGCTTTTGATTTGACTTGCATGTCCTTGCCTGGAACTCACACATTTTAAGCGACAGGCACTCGCTAACAACTCACATATTTGTGGATATTGCAGTTGTTTTGATAGTATTACCATGCGATTCAGTCAAGTTAACGGTTGACACTGAACTTTTTTGAAGAGTGCCCCTACGAATGTTTAAAACTGAGCCACTGAATTAAAGTTTGTTTGACAAGTGTAACTTTAAATCTGATATATGAAGCAATATATAACAAAATGTAATGGACATTAACCTAATGAGCAGTTTTTTGTGTAACATTACAGTATTCTCATATGGTTAAAACCCTACACCAGTAGTATGGCCCTTAACCTAGTAGACAGGTATAATTTGACCGTCTAATCTTAGTAAGATCTTTATAAACATTCTGATAATTTACAAATAATGACATGGAAAATGAGTGCCATGTAATTGATGATCAAATTTGCAGTAGCTTATTTCCTAACATAATTCATCTTATTTTTCTATATTACTTTTTCACAGATGCATTTTCATGAAAAATTGGCTGTACTAGAAACGCCCTATAGCATGTGTAAAAGAAGTGGTAAAATAATTTGTCAAATATTTTTGCACTGGTAATGTGTATTACTCAACAGGAAATCTAAGGAGGTGGTTTTGTGCAGCTGACACGACTACCAAGATAAATCTGGAGAATATAATTATAGTAATTAACAAAACAATTAATTAACATGTCACAAAAATAGTCTAATTATATTTTAATGAGGCTGAAATCAATACCATATGTCCATGTATACGATGTGAATGTGTGTCTGTATTTATTTTTAGGTGTGTGTGTAATATATATAATGTGTGTATGTGCATAGGAAAGTAGTAGTCCTACCAAATTATATCGTCTCATTCCTTGCTCCAAAAACATGTTTCTCTGCACGTCTTTTCGGCCTAGTGTGACTTTGACCCCAATCTAACAGAGCCAAGGGCCTGGCGATTAAATTCAGATTCATAAACTCATACACTGTTGAACAAAAATTGTAGCCTTTTAGAATGTTTAGTTGAATAGGAATTTGTGTTGCCTCATACCCTCTTATCACAATTTAAACCATTGTTCTAATTGTTTTCAAACTACTGAAAGCAGAATTTGTTTGTCATATGTAGCATGTTCAAAATGCTTCTTTTTAAAAAAAAAAAAAAAAAAAAAAAAAAAATCTGGAAGTCTACTGATATTTCCAAACTCTAACTCTGCTTCTGTATAAAACAGTGGTTTTCTCTTGTGTAGGAAGAAGCTCATTGCTTATTCTGCTGTTTTGATAACCTAACCAGCACAACAGTTATTCAAATTTAAGGTTTCTAAATGCGTCAAGATGAACCTGGCTATCCACATAAATAATTTTGACGTGATAAATATGCGAGTCTGATGATAACTGATAAGTGAAGCAATTACCTTGCTTTTTTGGATTACATTAAATGAAGATTCTGATAGAGTAATGAAAATAGACAAAACAGACAAAAGGCATCTATAGAGCTTTTGGGCACTGTGTTATCTCTGTTCTACCATATTGAAGGAGAGAAGCTATCACCAATCATGCTTCCAATGTAGCTTCTTGCTTGTAAGCGAGAACACTGAATAAATTGTCACACTAAAGCAACTGATAAATTGAGACTGGCAGACCTTTTAAAGTGTGTAAATAAAGTTATCAGCAGCCTTCCGTTGGTCCTAAAGATATGGATATTTTGCATATAATAGATTGCAGAATAAAATTTCCCTAATTTGCTGACATCAGTTGCTCATTGTCTGCTCATCAATAGTAAATAAACATTAAATCTTTTGATCTGTGGTTATCAGTGTCACTTCTCTTTAAATGCACACAATGGAAGCCAAGAGGGATTTAAAAAAAAAAAAGCTATGATATTTTAATTTAACCGTGAGATAAAATAATCTTACTGGCCAACATGCAAATGCACCCACCAGGAAAGAATTGATTATAGAGATTCTTAAGTTTCTGCCCTCCTATACAATGGTAAGAGAATGATTATTGTAATGAATTGAAAGAAAACTGAACCACACATCCATCTGCATAATAAGTAAAGACTGACATTCAGATAATATGCATCATAGGTAAATTCATTTTGGTTAGGAGTGTTGAAGACCCCAAACAGGATAAGGATCACAAAGTGTATATATGTATGTATGTGTGTGTGTATATATATATATATATATATATATATATATATATATATATATATATATATATATATATATATATATATATATATATATATATATATATATATATATATATATATGTGTGTATATATATATATATATATATATATATATATATAATAATGTGTGTGTGCCTGTTTTCTATGACACAATTAATTAAGCTCTGACACTCCTCTCAATGGCCTGACTAATAACTTGCGCACCAAAAGTCATTTCCAACAATCAAACATGAATAGGAATGCAAAAGTTCAATAGGGGTGATATGTATAAAGAATAATTCTGTGCAGTTTCCAATGCAACAAATAAAATGTCTCTGCCACATTGCACGATATTGTTCAATGTGCATTTCAACGTGCTGCAGAGCATTGTTTAGGTCCGTGTATAACGATATGTATCTTCTAAACCACACCATAAGTCAAACCAGAAAATCAGAGTTTGAAACCAAGTGTGTTTGAAACCATTGCTAGTAATCTACTTTGCTACCCTGAATCGCCACCAAAATGTTGTACAGATATAGATATACAAACTACATATCTAAATCCGTGAAATGTCCTCAATTAGCTCACTGATGGAACTATATGCTTGGCATTATACAGGGCCAGCTTAACAGAGAAACTTGCCAGCGATGGCCCTTTACAATGGATAGTGAATTAAGGGAGTTAAAACGGCAACTTTCTGTCAAACTTTTGAATCTTTGGCTTCAACTTTAGTGAATGATCCTAGTCTGTCAAACTTTTGATTTTCCTTTGATATTACAATAAATCCTCTTGCCCAGGGTTATTACTCCTAATAGAATTTTAGATGTCTGTACTGAAACAATTTAACACTGTACATTTTAGATGTGTGTTAAGAATTATTTTGGAAACCTGGCAACTGATTTTGATACGCCAAAGAGTAGCCAAAAAACTTGTCAACTATGCTATGAAACCATGATGACCAGAAAATGATGAGTGAAAAAGAAAAAGCCACATAAAAGAAGGCTGTCTCACCTTCTGGTATTTAACAGTATGCTTCAGAGATCAAACCAACATCTAATGTATATCTACATGTGTGTATATCTATATACACAGCTGGAGCTAATTCTGCCCTACCACTTTCATGTATAAAAATAAACCAGCATATTTATGTAATAAGCACAACTTGTCTTTCAAATAATGGTATTTTTTCTGTCACATTCGCAAACAGTTCTGTTTTAATCAAACATCAATTGAACAATCCTGGGTTTTGAAACCCCACACAGATAAACAATAACTTTGACAAATGACACATCTGGCTTTGATGTTGAAGTGAAATGTGAACAAATTCTTCATCCCCCTTCATTTAAACATAAATGTTCTTTAATCATATACCAATGAGCTAAGTATGTGCCATGTATGGCTTGTGTTCATCTTTTTTGATTTTGGAAGTGTTATTTCAAGAAGTCCATATACATTTATACAATTATGTATTTGGCTTTTCTGCCATCTGTCACAGTATAAAGTATAATTCCAACATGCAATCATAGTCCATATCATTCTATACATTTTCTAACTTTAATGTAAATGTCATCAGAAGTTTTTCTTCTTTTGATATACATTTCGGTCTATAAAGACAAAGTCTACAGTATTAAATAACTGAACAAGATGAAAATACTCAGTAGTATTACACCATTTTTTGTTTTGCATTTTTTTTTGTTAGATTATTTCATGTGGTAGACTTTCTACCATCTTGAGCCTTTGTTTGGCTTACAAATTATATGTATTTAAAGATATAATACAATAGAGCCTGTGGACTTGGCTAGAACAAAAAAGGTTTTAATTGAAATATCATCGATATATCTGGCTATATTTTAACACTGCAGTCAGTCAACTGTTTCTGGAATACGAAGTGATGCTCATAGACAAGCTATTGTGTTTGTTTAATACCAGTTACATAGAAACATAGAATTGCCATAACATCTGTAGAATCTGGTTCAAATAAACCTTCAGTTTATCTTAAAAACAGCCAGTGCTAATTAATTTGGGTGGTGAATTGTATTTATTTTAATAAACATGATACCAGTTTTATCAATAGGAAGTCTTACCTTGTACATAATTTTGTTCAACACTAGTTGCTGTTTCTCATGAAAAGGAATAGATGAGCAATACAGTCTTAATTTGTCTGCTTTCCACATGCATGTTTTTCAAAGGCTTTATTGGGAAGTAGCTGAATATAGTCCAGGCCTACAGAAGTATAAGATGACTTGTACAACGTTCACATGCCCATGTGTTTTTTAAAGACGTGGCTATGGTTAAAATGGTGAAATTTCTAACATAGATCTTAATTTTATACTAAAACATAAATACACACAATGAAACAACCCATCTTTAGACCGGTATTTCAATATCACTAGTGTGTGTGTTCTAAATGAGTTACTAAACTACAGATCTCTAAAGACTTTATATAACTATGATGTTTATATGTTGTATCCATTTTCCTGTTATCCTTTTATTTTTTTCATTTAGCTCTGTAAATATAACCTTTCTGACAGCATTTAACTCTTCCCTTGACCTAAGACAAAATGTGTTCTTGTTATAATACTCTGCATTCAGTGCAGTACATAAAAGATGACTGTCCTGTTTTTGTAACTTAGTTGATTATTTAATTTTATTACCTTTTAATATTCTAAAGACTTGGTTACTTAGTCCAATCTTTCCTTTCAAAGTGAATAATAGAAGCACATTTAGCCCAGAACAGCCTTTACGTCAAGGAGACCAACTCCTTGCTTTAAACGTTTAGTACATAAGAATTTTTTCTTAGAAGATTAACATGCTGCACAATATCTCAGAACTTTACATTATGTTTAAAAGCGTCTTTATGAAGCACAAATAAAAACATCTCAAACAACAAGAATATTTCTTAAACCCTTATGTCGATGACCTTAGAGGCAAACATTTAGTGTTCATACAATTTCCAACTGCAGATGAATAGATCTTTATAATGTGTACACATCATATTATACTGAAAACCAAGTAATTGAATCTTTCTTTTGAATTTCAGTCTTTGTTGTATTTAAAAGAACTATGCTCTTGATTCTTCGGAGGAAAAGTAAGGAGAAACATTATTCAAATATAACCATAAAAATACATTCAATATCAGCCTTGGAAGTTCTAGTAAGTTTCTGCATGCACTGTAATATGCATAGTGAGGGAATTTAAGCATGCATGTGATAGACCTTAATGTTCTAAGAAAAGAAAAAAAAAGTTAGCGTCTTTACATTAGAAGAAATGGGCAGACTAGATGGGACGAATAGTTTACTGCCATGCAATTCTAGGTGTCTTTGTTTCATACGGATGAAATGTATCATACTGGTTGTGGTGTTGTCCTTGAAAACTGAGCAAAAGAGAGAACAGGCAAGAGTTATTACGATCCCATGTTGTTGGACAACTAAACCCTCAATCAGCTGAATAAAGCTGACATATTTTAGTGGCTAGTTTGCTACCTGTGGATGTGGTCAGTACTGAAAAGGTGCAATCCGCCCTGGCACTTTAAGACCAGCAGCCGACAAATCACATTTATTTTTTTCACTAGGCAGGAGGTGCTGTCGGGTACAGGCCCACCATATGCCCAATGGCATATCTGAGCCTGGATGCAGTACATATATAACATATGGTTATGGACCGGAGACTTGTGAATAAACTCGAAGAGGTATCAGCAGATACCTAAAAACACTATGAGATATAAAACAGAAGGGTATTTTCTCATTGCATAAAGGACAGCCTGGCTGAACCAAAACGGGGATTTTTCTTAGGCCATTTTACAGAAGCTCAAGGATGCTGAGTTACTCTTTAATCCTAACCTTGGAAAACTCTGGAGATATGGGTGGACATTCTCACTTTAAGATAACAACAGGCATTTGATTATTTATTTTTTTTAATATGTATTTGTTGCAGCAATGACAACGATACAGTTAAAAACTTTCACAAGCCAAAAGAATTTGTGTTGTATAATGTCGGCACCAGACTCAATGGTGCAAAGTTCTTCCACATCCTCCCTTGGGCAGTCATTTTAACAAACCATTCCTCCAATATATTTTCTCACACCATGAATCAGAACACTTTAACTTACTTTTTAACCACTGTTAGAATTACCAGTGATAACTGCTGATGCCTAAAATTGAACCATGGTTCATAAATACAGCAGGATATACCTGCCAGTGCCCTAATGAATGAAAACGACCGTTTTAAAAAGTGTTCTACATTTCAGAGCATGTCCCTCGTAGCTTGTGCGTGTTAAATGTTACTTTTCAGATTTAAAAATATTGAAAAGTGGATTATTAGGACACATTGGAAATACCCCTATACAGTCTTCGCACTGTCTTATGTATATTTGAAAAGGTCATCTATTTGTTCAGCAGGATAGGCCCTATCTCTTCTTCTCAATAGCGGCTCTATTAATCTACTGTACACCGTATTTCTGCCAGTGCCCCACCTGCTCACTTTGTCTCGTACAAATACATGCCTTCACTGTGAAGGCTTTTAAAGCAGATCTCTAACTTTTCCTGCTTAATCATGATTAGATGTTACATTTCTGTATGTGTAATGGTATCCCACCTTATGGGAGCTCTCAGAGTTTGCATGGGTTTTCCTTTTTGTTAAGTTATCTCTCCCCCATTGTTATGTTTCTGATTGATGTAAGTGTGTACAGAAAATTAAATACAAAAAATAACAAATAGCCCTGCACTCCTACCTAAACATAAATAAGGTGACAAATACTAGATTCCTAGTTAAAAAAAACATGGTGCCCGGTGCTTGGCTGATAGCAAAGTAACAATAATCTAAAAGTAGTGAAGCCAGCACTCACGGCCTTCAATAATGTTTCATTTTTATTTGCAAGATGCCAAGATGTGGACTTTCCTCAGGCACGCACGCACTACAGACATACATGGATACTATACAGGTTGGACCTGAACTCTCCTGCTTCTCCTTTGGTCTCCAGGTCAGTTTCTGGTTTCCCTGAACTAGGAGCTGCATTTGGCCAATTTCCCTCTAATTCCATGCCCACTAATGGCTACCTGGGACTAGCCCTGTCCTTTTGTGGGGCTAAACACCAAGTTTTTTCAGTTCTTGTCTTTACCCGCTATCAGCGGGAAGGGTAAGCCCAGCCAGTTTATTTCATTTCTTGAACCAGGGTAAGCTCCATTGTTTTCTCCGCATGCAGTGCTAGCCGTGCTTCAATGCCACTCCCCTAGCAAAGCTCTTGCTGTTCCCAAGTATGGCTAGATGTAGTTTTAAAGTTATGGTAATAGCTGTCAACATTGCCCCTTTTACCTTTATTTCATGAAGTGCTGGAGGGGTTTTCCTCACATTAGTGATGCACTCTCCAACAGTTGCCCTTTATCACTGTGCTGTTAATAGGTGACAGCATATACATCTAAAATCATAGAATGTATTTTCATATGCGTGTCGGGTTTAAAATGTGTGTATATATACACATAATACAGGGCTATCAGGTATGATCATGTTCATGTTATATTTAATAGTGCTGAGTAAAACTACTTTTGTCAACCCAGGTATAGGTGTCTGGATAAGGATCTGCAATGCAGAGCTGCTATAATCTGAAAAACAAGGAAGAATCCTAGTCAAGGCTAAGGTCAGGTATACCGGAGCAGGACTCGAGATTTCAGTATACGGGGAAGAGGCAGGAATGAAGGTCAAGGCGAAGCAGATCTATTACACAGTTCAGGATCCAATGGCGACTCATGAAAATGAAATAACAAGGAATAAAACCCAGAGACTAAATATAGCTGTTGCATGGGCTGTGTATAGCTGAACGGCAGGGATAACAAGACCATGTCCCGAGGATACCCGCCATTAGTACTCTGATGAGCAGGTCCGGGGTGGACGTGACAATTTAGTGGTAGGATATCCAGTTCTAAAAGTATTTCAAACACACGCATGGAATTAACTCCATTAACTATTTGCAATGTATTTTGCATACACCTCTAATGTCAAAACTCCCTACATAGGATCCCCTAGTCCAAAATTAAATTTGTTACCCATCTCCATGTTGGGTAATAAGATGTCATAAAAAAAATATATGAAAAATTGAACTGCTCTGGAGTAAAAAGGTGAAAGTGCACCGTATGGTTTGGATAAAAGTTAAATTCTTCAGTTCCAAGTGACATAGCTTTCTTTGAAGAAGAAAGGCTAGCTCAGACAGGAGGGGCCAAGTAATGAAGATGGATGCATGTTGTTATCAGCAAGCAATTTACTATAGTTTGAAGTAACCTTAACATTGCAGATTGCTCAGTGGCACCTGCCACAAAGAGTCTAATTAATGAATAGCTGTCCCATAGAGTGGATTTGCAGATGAATTCTGGGGACTCATTAAATGATGCTCACATATCATGCCCTAGTAGTTAGTTTTCCTGGCCTGGATTTTCTCTCCACATTCATTGTGAGGATTACTGATCCTAGCAAATAAAGTGCTATAGCTTAGGCTACAGGACTTTAACTACTTTGTAACGGAAGACATAGCAGGTAAGTCTTTAGAAAATGTCCCTTGATGACCAATGACGTACCTGGTACGCCTTTGTTAGTAAATTCCTCCACAATCGTGGTGCTGCAGATCAGAAACAGCAAGAGCTCACTGCTGAGGCCATAGGCAGCTTTAGAGACAAATTGCTTGGTTTGAGATTATTTTTTTGTGTGTTACAGGATTCCATGCTTTTCGAATGTTCGCTGTACGTCACTTTGCTTTTACTAAAGACCTACATTAGCACCTGTTTTCAGTAAGCGAAAAAGATTTTCGCTTATAGTGTTCGTTGGAAATACTCAGCAAATGTATTCACAGACTGGCAAGCTAGTGGACACTCTGTCACAGTAGCAGCCTGCTAAAAATGGCAGCATGGACAGGCAAAGTGTCCGTATAAGGACACTATTTTATGGCTCATCATAGAAAAAAGATGCTATGTCATGCAAGCTTTCGAGACCTTTATCATTTCTTTCTTTTTTTATAAAACATTTGATTTGTTTTTACATAAGTCGTGATGTGATCGGTATACGATTACAATGTTACAAGGATTTGTCAAATAACAGACAAATATTGTCTCAGAAGAGCTACAGAAACTATAGAACCAACACAAACCTAAAACAGCAGTACACCATATATTCACCCACTTTTTCATGTAAATGTCAACACGTTAGTCAGTCAATTTAAGTTACGGTCTCAGTCATTAGTGTCTTCTCAGAAGGGGAAAATAGACCCTGGGGATAGGGTCATTGCCCCGAATTATCTATTCAGAGAGCCATGTTATATATTCAAACGTTTTACAAATTTTGGCTTGCATGTAGCCAAGGCATGGTGTATGAGATTTGAAAAACACTCCTTGCCTCTTGATCGGTTATGTTCCCTATATAGTTGATCCCTTATGTTCGCCTCCTTATAAAGATTTCAGAGGGGTTTCCCTAGCGGAATCCAGGATTCCCTACAAATGGCAACCACAGGAAGTATCTCCAAGCCTAGACCAATTTTCCACGCCTTTATTGATAAACAATAATGAAATATTCTTAACCTCCAATTACATGTCTGTAGATTGCAGCTAGATTATATTCCTTAACGTTGGGAATGTCATCCTAGGTTTGTAGGGCCATCAATATCCTTGGTCTACCTCCTCCCAATAGGAAATTGTGGTAGCTGTACTCTAGGAATTTAGGATTAGCCTTACATTGGGAGAACCTGGACGATGTATGCAGCTGATTGATTCAATAAAAGCGGTCCTGCTGGAAAGTGACAAGTTTAGATATTTCCAGCTCTTAAATTCTGTGATAATGTGTAGAAGTTTTTCTATCTTGATAACGTAGAGGGTCCTATGGTTTTTTTGGCACTTTAACACTTAAATAGTCTATGGATTTCTTTGTCTAGTGTATGTTCAGCGGAGAAGGTCTTTTTGGCCTACAACTGTTCCCCAAATATAAGGCAGAGATTTTGACCTGGAAACCAGTGATCATCTTATATTCAATGTTTTAAGGATGTGGGGAGGGATAAAGCTGGCTGGGAGATATATAACAGAAAGTTGTCAGCGATGGCTGTAACCTTCATCTCCCCAGGGCTATCCTTTGGCCAAATCTCTTTACCGGTTTATCTCCTGTACAGTGTGCCTATTACACACAATGTATGCATAAACGCGGGACTGCACATTACTGCTGTGTCGCCACACACAGTGTCCGGGAGCCTTGGAGGTAAGCTGCGGGCCAATGTTAGGCAGCCTTCGGGCTGTACAGACATCTCTGCTAGCCCATTGGGCACCCCCCTGAGAATTGTCACCCGAGGCGAATCACCCCGGTTAGGTACACTACTGTCTCAGCGTGCTCAAGGAGCAGCTGCCACCCACATACATTACTTTAAATAAAAGTAGTTATGTGAGCTTTAAAGTAATGCAGATAAATCAAATCAAACAGTATTTATTTTTATCTCATCTGTCATCTTCTCTTTATCGCCTGTCTCCCTATTTCTGGGAAGAGATGACAGGGTAGAGGACACAACAAATTGTGGTGGCCACCAAATTGAACTACTTGGAATGACTGGACCTGGGACAGCTGCCCCTTTTGCCCCATGTCAAATAGGCCCTGCTCTACGTGTGCCTTTGAAATTTAAACATAACAATCTTTTTGTAGCATAAAAAGCTATACAATTCTAGCAACTTAATGAAGAAATCAAAGCCATTAACACATTTTCCAATATAACAGTTTAGACAGTGTTTAGAAATATTTCTGAACAGATGGGATACCCTTGCTATTTTGACTGGGTGGTTAATATGAATCTGGATTGTTGTTGTTTGTGTTGTGAAGTCTCACATAGCTTGAAAAGTACTTGGAGAACTGTGCGTGAATTAATGTATTTCAATTTCTGCCATTCATCACCCCCCAGGCTTTTAATTTTTCCCTTCCTTTTTGTCTCTCTCTCTCTCACTACATGGGTTTATCAAGCAAATAGAGATATTGGCACCATCTGTAGCCCTTTTGAAATGCTGCCCATTATTACATTTTCAGTATTTCATCAAAACTGCATTAGACCACTTTGCGGGTAACCTGGCATTGAGAACCAATTACAATATTTTGGTCATGCCACATTGAAAAAGCGTGAAGATCCTGCCAGATGTAATTCAGCAAGATATTCGACGGGTCAGAAGGAACCGCGGTTAGTGACATGCTGCTTACTGCTATGAGGTTAGTACAGAAAAGAGCCAAAGAAGCACTTGAGATTCATTCAATCAGCTCCGAGAACAAAGTATGAATTTAGGAACACTGCAGGTTGACATTATTACTGAAGAAATGGAAAACAGCTATTGAACCCTTATACTTTTTTTGTTTGGAAGATCACTGTTTAGTTTGCGTGTTTTGTGTATTGTGACAATATGACTAGACTTAACCCTTCCCCTTTGGAAGCCTGCATTTAATTTACATGAACTGGTAGCGGCAGGTAGAATTCATTTGAAGCATTTATTTTTGTGTCGTGTATCAGAGCAAAAAGCCTACAACGTTCTGGTAAATGCTAAAGAGCATCCTACGTGGCAATTAAATGGATTAGGCAGTGACAGATAAAAGAGAATTGTAGTCAATAGAGTATATTCGGAGGTCTTGTTACCAGTGAGGTACCTCAGGGATCTGTACTTGGACCCATTATTTTTATTAGTGATATTACAGAAGGTCTTGATGGTAAGGTGTGTCCTTTTTTTCCTGGGGGATAAGCCAAATGGCAAATGATTTAAGTCTGAGCTGTGGTAACTGACATTTAATGTGGATAAGAGCAAAATGATGTACCTAGGGCATTGGATACAGTCCTAACCTCAATGTGTGAGGAAAGGGATCTAGGGGTAATTATTTCTGAGGATTTAAAGGTAGGCAGGCAATGCAATAGAGCAGCAGGTAATGCTAGCAGAATGCTTGGTTCTATTGGAAGAGGTATAAGCAGTAGAAAGAGGGAATCGCTCATGCTGTTGTCCAGAGCACCGGTGAGACCTCACTAGGAGTATTGTGTGCAATACTGGAGACTGTATAGATATAGGATATCGATACTTTGGAGAAAGTTCAGAGAAGGGCTACTAAAATGGTTCATGGATTACAGGATAAAACTTACCAGGAAAGTTAAAGGATATTAACAGGGGCGTAACTAGAAACCTCAGGGCCCCGGTGCGAGAATCTGTTAAGGGCCACCCCCAACCCATCTACCCTCTCCCTATCCCCCCTTCTCATTATCTCCCCTCTCACGATCTACCCTGTCCCTCCCTAACCCCCTTCTCACGATCTATCCTCTCCCCCCATACCCCCCCTTCTCACGATCTATCCACTCCCTCCCTACCCCCCTTTGTAGGTCACTTACCTGTGGTGGAGGCACGAGGCCTCTGTCTTGCTGCGCACGGTTTCACTGATGAGCGCCGGCATATGACGTCATATGCCGGCGCGTGAAGCACCGGCACCGAGACAGACGCCTCACGCTCCCAACACTGCAGTCTGGGCAGCGCTGAGGCCGGCAGCGGCGGGGAGCAGAGGAGTCCTGGAGTTCTGTCAGTCAGGGGGGCCCAAGAGGTGCCGAGCGGTCGTTTTCAGCAACCGCTCGGCACCCCCTGGGCCCCCCTGACTGGCAGAACGCCAGGGCCCGGTCGCAGTCGCGACCCCTGCGACCCCCGGTAGTTCCGCCACTGGATATTAACATATATAGTCTGGAAGAAAGACGTGATATGATAGAAACATTTAAATACTTAAAGGGAGTTACATGATAAACTCCCACAAGAGGACATAGTCTTTAGCTGAAAGGGTAGTGGATGCATGGACTAGCCTTCCAGAAGAAGTGGTAGATACAATGAAGGTGTTTAAGCAAGCATGGGATAGGCATAATGCAAAACTAGATATGAGATAAGGCCAAGGAGTAAAGAAAGTATTCAAAGGCTGGGCAGACTGGATGCGCCGATTGGCTCTTATCTGCCTTCACTTTCTATGTTTCTGTGTTTTAATTCAATAAACTGGATAATTTCTTAATTTCTATGGTAATTAATATGTTAACTGTTGAGTGGTAATTAATATGTTAACTGTTGAGTGGTATGCTTTCTATTATTATATCCGCTAACATGGTCAATAATTTGAATTATGAGCTCAGTTGCTTTAGCTTGATCTCATCCGCACTCTTTCTATATGTAGCTATACATTGTATATACAGTATAATAGATGCGTATTTGTATAAGATACTCAGTCAGGGCCGGCCCTACAATGCCCCAAGCGTTTTTTTTTTTGTTTTTTTTGAAGCGGAGGACAGAGAGAGAGGGGCACCGAGTGGTTTTCGCTTACCCGCTCGGCGCCCATCTCTCTCTCCTCTGCGGCGAGTCTCCCTGTTCGGTCTCGGTGCTGGCTTGTAATGCAGAGTGCCGGAAGTGACGTGAATTTCCGGCGCTCAGCATTACAAGCCGGCACTGTGGCAGAGCAGGGAGACTCGCCGCAGGACTGTTTAAAGGTAAGTACGGGGGGGGTAGATAATGGTGTCGGCAAAGTTTAAAATGCCGCCCCCCCGCCGACGCCGGCGCCGGGGGGGGTGTTTGGGGCGGCATTTTAAACTTCGTCCCAGGGGGTGTTAAGTCTTCGGCCGGCCCTGTACTCAGTACCTATTGATTCTTTAAGCAAAGTAGTCTCTGGGAATAAGTATCCTGATATAGTTTGCCACACAGCCACCCACTATGTTCTACCAAGAAGTCCTTCACTGGAGCTTGGTTGTTTACTTGGATGGTTGTTCTGGCAAATCATAGGAGGACAATATGGTAGTTCATTACAACAGTCCCTAAACAGAGTAAGAGTAAAGACACAAAATTGTATCTTTTGATTGGCAAAAATCTACAAACCATCTCTTCAATCATTAAAACCAAGCACATTGAAGCTAAGCTTTAAAGTAAACGAGTATTGCTTTATATTTGTTAGTTTTTACATTGTGGTGTCAGCATATGGGAAAATATTGTGTTTCAGGCTTATCTCATGGTTTGATCCAAACAGTGTATTGTGATTAAAAACACCTTAAACATCTTGGGACCATCAGTCTCCAAAAGCTGTCAAAATACACACTTTAGCCACTGTCAATACGTTTATAGTCTAGTGCGGAAAGAAAGAATGCATGCTTTCCCACACCATTAGTCACTTCAGTACATGGCTCCTCACGTGGCTGACACGTTGTCTTCTCTTTCAGTACCTTCTTCACAAGGGTTCCGTGTGGAGAATCCTGTTTTGTCAATGGAAGAACCTGTTGCTGTTTGTTTTATTGATGGCTGCAGTAATCTTAGTGCCTTTCTGTGTTCATCAAATGAGAACCTTGTCAGACCCAGCACCTCATGCGTTATTTAAAGCTGCAGCAATATGCTTTGGTGCCATTTCAGAGACTCTTCTTTTCAAGTAAGTATACATAGCCATGTTTTAAAGAGGTATGTTTGTGCTAAGGTAAACTTTACTTTTATTGAGGTGTCCTAATATGATATTTTTGTTAGGACCGTATTTGCTCGTACCCCTCGATATGCCTTATGCCCCCGGATATGCCAATCTGTCTCCCGGATATGCCTTATGCCCCCCGGATTTGCCACTCTGCCCCCCTGATATGCCACGCACCGCCCCCCCCCCGAAAAAACAATGCATCCCCAGACCGGTCCCCCACACTCCGTACTCCCAGGTGTCTACTAGGGGCAGCCGATGGATGTCTGCAGGATGCGTGTAGACAACCTCTGCTGCCGCCTAGTGCTTCCGACGGAGCTTCTATGACTAAGTACCGGAAGGTCATAAGATGACATCGAAATAAACCTTGTCTTATATTCAAGCAAATACGATAGAAACAGTCTATGCAACAGACTGACACCTAAATGAACAAATAAATCAAACAAAACAAGAGACAAACGGGTTGCTGGTGATTAACGCCCTCAACTTTCTTTTCCTACCCTGTGTGTGGTGATGGTGAGTAGTTTAATGTTATACTCCTATTGTTAATTATTAATGTGGCATCAGGGAACCACAAGTTAGCTCTAAACTACAAACCCTATGAGAGTCACAGAACCAATCTTGAACCCCTATACCTTCTGTGCCCGGTGGAATGGGGATTAATAGACAAAAAAAATTGACTCAGGCATAGAGCCCACCTATGCTCTCATCCCTTACCCATTGTTATGGGGAGGCATTAAAATATATTTATTCAAAGTTAGATTTAACCACAGTATTAATTAGGGAGGTCCTACAGAAGCTGTTGGATTACAAAGCCAACATTCATCTGACATTGTGGGGACTGGCACTTTCCTGCTCTCTGCTACGGCATGTTTTACAGAGAGCTTTCAACACAGAGTACAAGGTATTTTATCCTAATGAATGTAATCTCTTAATCTTCTCAGACAAGGCTGCTTGAGCGCTGCTAAATTAATTGAAAGGCACTCAACAGCCATATTCATTTAAACTTTTGTGGGTTTTTTCTATTTTGGGAAGATACTATATAGAAACGGAAAAACATTTACCCGCTTGCAGGTTGTGCAGATTTTTCTGGGAGATGTCTTGGGGGACATAGTCTTCCAATTTAACCTTTACGTCTAGGAGTTGCTGCTAGCCCTGGTTATTTTTTGGCAAAGCAGCAGAGTTATAGCTAGCTCCTTCTATGCACCCTCCACTACATTTTTACAGAGGTTCTTTTCCAGAAAGTAGACAAGTTACAAGGAAATTAATTCTGTTATAACTGCAGTGAATTAAAAAATCAATGGTAAAACAAATTTCCCTAAACTCAGTGATTTATTCACATTTTGGGAAGTCTTTTGCATGAGCATAATGGGACAATGGGACAATAAAGTAATGTCTGGCACTCAGGATGTTATGTACTATAATCCCCATTATGCATGTGCAGGCATTTATAGTGTATCTTATGGCGAGCATAAGCATATTGTGAGCCTGACATGTGTATTAAGTCACACACTGATGGCTGTACTGCATAACTCCCATCATATATTGAGCCAGACAATGGCAGTGGTACAACATAATTCCCATCATTATAAAGCAAGCCAGACATTGACAATGATAAAGCACAACTCGCATCATTAAATAGTAAGACGGACACGAAGGGCAGTACACATCTCCTATCGGTATATACTGATCCAGACATGGTATAGCACGTGGTATAGCATGGCTCCTATCATTATGTAGTGATCCAGACAAAGAGAGCAGTATAGTATGACTCCTATAAAGAAATACAATTACAGCTAAACACAAACACAGCAGAAATGTTAAAAACAGCCACTGTCATGAAGGGTACAATAAAGAAAAAAACAGCCCGGCCCTTCCGGGGAATAAATGACAAGGAATAATAATGCAAATTCTTAGATCAGGAACCTAAGCTGAATTGTTCATATATATTGTTTATTTTAATATTTAAGCACTACTAACTAGGATTATTTGGACTATAGAACTGTAAAATGTAGGATTAGAAAAAGTGACAGATCAGTTTTAAGGTTATATGTCTAAGCATGTTAAGCACACATTTTCCATTAAACAAAGTAAATATTCAGTATTTTTTCTTTATTTATTCTTTTGGTCCCGAGAAGGAAATAGATGCCTCAGCCCCTTCTTCTTGGGTTTGTTACTTCTTTCATTATGAGGAAGAAATTAAACATCCCTCCAAGTCAGTACTTAAAATATCAAAGACATTGTTAAATGCCTTTGAGTCACTATACAAGTAATTCACTTGTGCAAAGCGACTTCATGGTAAATGAAACTCTACTAAGGAGGTTTGCAAAGCTGAATAAACACAAAATTAATTAGTCTGAAACTTCCTGATGGATCCATTTAATGAAAGACTGTAATTGTGCCAACACTCAACACTTTGAATCTGTTTGGTTTTGTGAAGCTTTACATTGAAAGTTGCACATTGCTGATATTGCGCTTAGACCATACAAATGACTAAAGATATGACAAATAAACCAAGCACATTAAATGTCAAATTTTAATTGACAAGCTGGTCATAAAAAAAACATACAAAGTATACAGTGTTTATCCGGAAGCCTTTGTTACAGAACAATGCAATGCACATGAGCATAGAGCAGGGAATATTACTCATGTATTGTGTATGTTTAGCTCGTATCCTTGGTCAGAGACTTTTGTAGGCAAACCTATATACAAGTCCTATGACTTGTTTTTCAGAATCCATTCAGTGGGTTTTTAGTATGACAGCCAACAATTCGCAAATTGCTGGGATAGTCTGGACCATTGATAAGGAACGTTGCAGGTATGGCGTGTCCTGTAATATCACATTACCTCTCTTGCCATGTGGTGCGTGATGTGACATCACGCTGAAACCCCCATATTGCATACAGATCTACATGTCTTACTGGGTGTCCCAGCAGCCAGAACCAGGAAGTTAGTAAGTATTATTGTATATAACTAGTTTTACTGGAAAGATTAATAAAAAGACAAACATTTTGACCAGCTGTAGGGTATAAACATACTTTACAGATTAAACTCAGTTGAGTGCTTACCTTATTTTTTGCTCTTTATATGACCTAGTTAAAGGCAGTTAACTCAAGATTTTGTCTCATGCATCCTACAAGAAGTGACTGAGGATCTTCAGGAAACCAAAGCATAAACCCCTTAAAGACAAAGCCCGTACATGTACGGGCTCAAAATGCATTGTTTTCAATGAGTTTAGAGACCGCCCATTGTCCTTAAGGGGTTAAATCTTGTTTGTTTACCACAATAATAATAATAAACATTTACGCTTTTTCAACACCCATGCTCATGTTTTGCATCTTGTATAACATATTTTTTCCACCTATATTCAATGAATAGATGGCTAAAAAAGATGGAGATGTTTTTGGTCTTCTGCTACTGCAATGGTTAAAATAACGAGGCAGTAGACTAATTTTAAGAACATTTAATTTCCCCTGACTTCTAGCCTCCATCGCCTGCTGTGAATGGTAAATCAAAATACCCAGTACTAAACATGTGAGCCAGTGCTTTGACTCCTCATGTTCTCTATTTAATTTAAATTAAGCCCACAACATTAATTGTGCTGGTTTCCATTGTGCGTTTAACTTTTTCTTTCCAGTTTGTTGCAACAGGTTAGTGAAAAAAAAAAGTAATGGTCATGAAAACAGTCATCTGGAACAGAAGGCCTTTGGAATATGTGACATTTTTATCACCTTGTTCCCACTTCCGTTTTGAATAAAAACACAAATTGGAATAATGCCTGGGGTCTACTTAATTATTAGTGAATTAAGAATCTGTTTTTAATAACCCCTAACTTGTAAATAATGTATTAATTGAGTAGCTTGAATGTTCCAAAAGTCTGCTAAATGTGTAATGAAAGTGGCTTGCTATTATTGGAGAATGTGTACCAACTGCAGCAAATTAAATAAGCCAGTTGTTGTTTGTGGAAATTGTGGTATAATTGGAAGAAGGCACCTGCAGCTGTTTTTCCAAGCGAAACAACAGGCTTAAATCGTGTGTATAGTATTGGCGTGTGTCGCAATGTGATGGACACATTTTCGTTGTCTGACCTTATTTCTCCAGTGTTCCAGTGTATGTTTGCCAGCTGGGTGTTTTTATAGACTTTGATAATGACAAAAACCTGAGTGAACTCACTTTTTTACACATGAAGATGTATTGAAAATGAGTCATCTTTGAAAGTCTGTAAGCAATTCTGCTTCTTTGTGTACACTGCTTGTAAAGTGCTGGTTGGATGATGCTCTGCGTAGCCTGCACCCTAATTACAATCCTTGCTATGGATCCAGTAAGGATTCCTTTGTCACCACCTTTGTCATCTTGGCTCTAGATGAAGGCTACATACATAGTTGTTTGGTGGCCCAGGCTTGCTTCAGTTGTTTGTGTCCTTGTCATCGCATCTGTTATGGGTTTATTAACTTGTCAACATGTGACCAGTTAAGGATACTGGGCCAATTTAGGGAAACAACATTTACATTTGTCAAAGAAAATATAGTGCACACGATAAACATGTACTCTTAAAGCTACATACTTTGCATTAGCTCATTGACTCCATGGAAGTCACTGGAACGAGTAGAGGCATATTCAGGCCCATGCCTTTAAGGTCTAGGCCTGAAGGTTTGGGGGCAGAATCCTCCCTGCTACCATGTGCAGTTCGACCTACTGGATTGTCATGACCCATGTGCATCATACCTGGGAACTTTATGGCTCCAGCTACTTGGAGCTCCCTTGCAAGATGCGGGTCCTGCTGACATCGGTGGGTGTTCCCAGGCACTGTGTGTCTTAAATAGGAGTATCGGGATATGTCATATGATCCAGAAGCTAACCAGTAAGGATAGCAGATGCAGAGGAGGAGGCTGAAGACGCTGCCCTGGATCAGGCCTAGGACAGTACTGAAGATAATCAGTGGTAGTTTCTGGTCAACAAAAACAAAGTTTCTGATATACATTTCTATTTGTTACTGGCCTGTCATGCCTTGTTCCCAAAAATGATATATAAAAGAAGATTAAGCCTGAATGCATTGACTTTCTTTTTTTTGTTTTGTTGTAATGAACTGATTGATTATACTAGAAATGTGGTGTGACAGATAAATGATTTTTCCTTATGTTCTTTTATGTTTGGATAAAAAGAGTTTTCTAATGCCCCGGGTTTCTTTCTATTACAAACCAATCTATAAGTTATGTTGACAAAACTCTGTTAAATCAAAGAATTCATTTCTGGAGCATAAAGATATTTATGGAAAATTACCCACTCTTTGATCTCATCTTCATAAGTATTGCCTAACACAAACATTATCTCTACATTCATATTATTACTTTTTTAACATAGATGCCTTATTTAACTGAAAGAGGCAAATTGTATTTAAGAAGGCACAAACTTGTAATCTCTATATTTTGACTTTTTGATGTTATGGCTGTCGGTGCAACTGACAAACGGATCTGCCAATCTCTCAGTACTGTAAAACTACTGCATAGTACCATGCAATTGCACCCTACTTTGCTTATTGGGGGTCCAGGGGACCCATGTTTCAGTTGTAATAAATTTTAGTTATTTTTCATATTGTGGTACTAGCAAACCATCCATATATTATGTACTTGTGTCAAGTTAACCCTTAACTTGACTTATTTCAGTTAAATGAAACCCCACTGTGAACATACGTATCTGGTACTCCCCTCAATTTCAATGGGGGACTTTCCTGCACAGTGTTTGGCAAGGAAAAGCCTTTACCGGTGGGAACTGGGAATGTTCCTAACCAGCTTTGCAGCTGCAGGAGTTACTTAAGGTAAATGATTTTATATGCATATCAAAGTACCCATTATGTTGTTTAACATGGATTCATGTTTGAGGCTGCTTGAGACAGAATACTGTCTATTTATGTGTGCACTTTACCATTTACATTTAAAGTCAATATACATCCATCTACTGCTCAAAAGTTTCGGGTCACTTGTTTTCATGGAAAGCAAGGACAATTCTAGCTGTAACATAAGCGCAAAATGTTTTTCTAACGATCAATTAGCCTTTTAAACTTAACTTTGATTAGCAAACACAACGTGTCGTTGGAACACAGAAGTGATGGTTGCTGATAAAGGGCCTCTGTACGCCTATGAAAATATTCCATTAAAATCAGCCGTTTCCAGCTATAATAGTGATTTACAACATTAAAAAAACGTGTACACTGTATCTCTGATCCATTTGATGTTATGTTAATGGACAGTTTGCGTTTTCTTTCATAAACAAGGATATTTCTAAGTGACCCCAAACTTTTGAACTGCTCTGTGTATGTGTATATTTTATATAATATATTTAAACACATTTTGCAACTAGGGAACAACAAGTACAATAATATTCATGGTGGTTCCAGAAAGTATGTTAGCATTTGACCTGTTAATTAAAAAAAATATGTAAATAAATTATAATTTGTATTTAATTCTGGAACATAAGGACAATGTGTTTGCCTATTTAAACAATGTGCTATGAGTATTATTTAATTAAGATCAAGGGTGCAGCTGTTTTCAGAAAGAGCTGTTTCATATAACAAATCTTGCAGCACTTTTTCACATTTTTTTCCCAAGCATTCAAACAAGGCTGAGATGCCAGGTGTGAATGTGCAATTATAATTACTCTGACTGCAACATAGTCAAGGGCGATGTACAATAGTTGATGTCAGGAGCCAAAAATATTTTTCATGTTGCAACTTAATTAAATCTGGCCTATAACAAAGGTGAAGAGATGCTGCATTTTAAATCAAATTACATTGAAAGTGGAAGATGTGGTTAGATCTACTTTGTTACAGGACTGTTGAAGTCACATCTTGTTTTTCACTCTAACCATGTATCATGGTTACGATAAACTTTTTATTTTGTTTATTATAGAAGGTTGGGTTAACCCAATAAATTCCAAGATGCTGATTTAGCCATAATGCTAAAATATAGAAAAGTAGTAGTAGAACATTGTAAGGAAAACCATTTACAGATAAGCATTTTTCTGCATCTATATTGTGAACAATTGGTAGGCTTTTAGTAAGCAAAAAGAAAAAATGCACAGAAATGTCTCTATACTTGCAGAAAGCACACTTGCACATCGTCACCACTAGATAGAAACAGTGTCTGTTTGATAACTAATCATTCATATGATAGTTTCCAAATCCTGGATAAGTAATTCTATAATTTATACACTCCATTCAGCCAGAATTACCTAACCCAATAAAGCGGTTTCTGAAAACTTTCTTCTATATCGGTTTACATTATTGCAATGATTATTGTTAAGGACACCTATAGAGACAAAAAATAGAAATGATTCCTTGTGCAAAACATTTTAAAATAACCACATGTCAATAAAGATTGTTTTCTTATTACATCTCTACAAATAAATATAAGGGACAGATTCAGTGGCCTGACAATGTAACGCATTTAGTTTTCCCAAGAGTAACATAAAGGTCATCGTCATGACCGATTTATATTGACATTTACAGTACTGCGCAAAAGTCTTGGGCAGGTGTGAAAAAAAAATTCTGTAAGGTAAGACTGGGACCCCATGCACTCCCATTAACCCAGCTCATGTCTATCCCACTGTTCCACCCATTGCTTCACCCAGGGTCGGCCTTAGGGGTGTGCGAGCTGTGCGGCCGCACAGGGCGCCATGTGGCCATCACCAAGGCCAGGGCCGAGGCGGCAGGGAGAGGAGGAGAGAAAGGGGCTTAGAGTGGTCGCACATGAAAAGGTTTTTAGCAACCGCTCGCCCCCCTTGTCGCCTCTGCTCCCTACCGCTGCCCTGACTGCGGTGGTGGGAACTCGAGGCCTTGGTCACAGTGTGGCACTTCACGATGAGTGCCGGAATATGACGTCATATTCCGACGCTCAGCGGTGAAGATGTGCGTGCCGCGCAAGGACATCGAGACTAAGGCCTCGCGCTCCCACCACAGGGTAAGTGAACTGCAAGGGGGGGGTAGATAGTGAGAAAGGTACAGAGTGAGTAGGAGGAGAGGGGGTAGATAGTTGAGAAGGGTAGTAGAGGGGGTAGACAGTGAGTCAGGGGGGCTGGATAGACAGTGAGAAAGGGAGGAGAGGGGACAGATGGTGAGAAGGGGAAGGAGATCGTGAGAAAGGGAGTAGTAAGAAGATTGAAAGAGTGAGAATGAGTATGATTATGAATGAAGTAATGTGTGGATGAATTGTGTGGATGGGTGAGAATGAATTGGTGTATGGATGACTTGTGTGAATACGTGAGATAATAAATTAATGTCTGTATGAATTGTGTGAATGCGGGAGATAATGAATGAATTAATGTCTAGATGAACTGCGTGAATGCAGCAGATGAATGAATTAATGTCTGGATGAATTGCGTGAATGAGTGAGTATAAATTGATGTGTGGATAAATTGTGTGAATGAGAGAATTGTGTGAGTGAATTACAGAATGAATTAACGTGTGGATAAATGGTGAGGAGGAATTTTGAGAATGTCGCATGTTGGTTCCACATTGCAGGCGTGGCTTTTTGGTCGCAAGTCTTTCATGAAGATCATCTCTGACCAGACTTCTCCAGACCATAGATGAGTATATAAGGTCCTGCAACTTTCTGCCAATGCTGAGCTGATGGCACTGCTGGACATCTTCTGATTACAAAGGGAAGTGAGCATGATGTGTCTTTCATCTGCTGCACTTAGTTTCCTTGACTGACCACTGCATCTACGGTTCTCCGCCGCCGGCACAGTACTCAAGGGATTGAGCCCGAGGTCCCCCCGGCCTCCATACTTACCTCCTCTGGCGGCTACCACAGGAACTCTGGGGGCGCGGCTATGCCGCGTGGCTGGCATCGGGGTGGTGACGGACGGCTCAGGGCTCGACCGTGACGTCAGCTTGGAGGCGGGGTTTTAGGTTGGCGCCGGCTTTAAAAAGCCGGAAATCCGTTTCTCCTGCACCCTGTTGTGGTCCTAAGCCTCGTTTATTGCTGTACTCCAGATCTTCGTTATTTTGACCCTCGGCCTGCCTGTTTACTCTTTTGGATTGTGTTTCTGTACCTCTGCTCGGTGACTTGTGTACCTTGAGTTTGAGTTTGGCTCGTCTGACTACCCGCTCCGTGTCTCGACTCCTGGCTTGTTTGACTACCTGCTCCGTGTACCAGTTTGGCTCGTCTGACTACCCGCTCAGTGTCTCGACTACTGGCTTGTGTGACTTCCAGCTCTGTGTACCAGTTTGGCTCGTCCGGAGATTCCTTCACCTGTTTACTTAGTACCTATATCTACCTGTTCGTACTAGGCCTCCTTACTGTTGGGATCCTATAAGTCGTGGTTCTCTGTTACTTGGGACTTCTCCCTTTGTATCAGGGGACTGGGCAGAATAACTCCTGCGGTAAGTGCCATTGTACGGGTATTCCTGACATTGGACAGAACATCTGCCTTGAAATTTCTGCCTGGGAAAGACTTTGCTGATGCAGTAAAACTACCTTGTGTCTTGTTGCTGTGCTCAGTCTTACCATGATGTATGACTTTTGACACTGTCTTCAGCAACCTCACCTTTTTAGTAAGTTTGGCTGTTACTCACCCAATTTTATTCCTCCTACACAGCTGTTTCTTTTACAGTCAATGATTCTGTTTTAATCTACATACCTGTTTAGTACAATTGTTTAATCATGTGCATGTGTCTAAAAATTGGGTGCGTCTTATACAGTGGTGGTAGATATTTCTTTTTTTTTTTTTAAACTAAAAAGGGGATCTGCTGCTTACCCTGATTCGCCGTGGCTGCACAGGAACCCAGTGGAGTCACGTAAATGCACATTGCAAGGCAGAGGGGAAACAGCTGCCCCCACGGAAGTCGGCGAGCAGCAGCAGAAGATCTACAGTTCAGGTAAGGTGGGGGAGTAAATGAATGTATGTATGTTTGTATATGTGTGTGTGTTAGGATGGATCCGTGTGTATGGGGCACAGGGAGGCTGAAAGTGATGTGCATATACTGGCTGCCTGAGCATGATAGGAGTGTGATTGCTAACAGTTGCTAGCAGCTAACATCAATCACACTCGTATCATGCCCAGGCAGCCAGTACAATAAGTGTATGTATTTTTTTTTTTAATTTCGGCCCCCAAAAATAGGGGTGCGTCTCATACAAGGGAGTGTCTTATACTTGGGGAAATACGGTATATGCCTACAAAATACCTGAGTTTGCAAGTGTACCTAGATGAATTTGTGCTGTTTTGAAGGCAAAAGTTGGTCACATCAAATATTGATTTGATTTAGATTTCTTCTGTTCACTCACTTTGCATATTGTTTAATGGTGAAGATAAACTATTAACATGTACTGTATGTAAAAAAAAAAAAAAAAAAAGTTTTTCATGTTTATTCATGTTTATTCGACATGAGGTTTACTGTCATTTTAATCTTTTTAAAACAATAATAAAATCGAAACTATTTAAATAAGCTGTGTTACTTGTCAACTACCTTTTGGCAATTATGCAAAGACTCTTTAGCAATGATATAAATGGGGGTTCGTATTGCAAAATCTACCATATGAAAGAAGAAGCGAAATGTAGTTACTATGAAAAAACTAAAAGCAGACTGTACGTTTCTTGTTCTTATACAGTCAATAAATTCTGGTTATTCTAGTTCTGTTTTAGGGCATAATTATAGGAACGATCCCTAGTAGTATAACAAAATAATCCGTACCCCAGTGTCCTGCTGTCCAACGTCACATCTAATCTATCACTAAGAGGCCTGAGGTTAGGTGGCACTCAACAACCACCTCGACTCCCATAACTCTGAAACTACATGACATCTTAACCTTTAAAAAAAAAAAAACCTGCTTCCAGTCAGCATTTAAAAAACACCCAAATCTTACATGACCTTTACAATTTGGTACAGATTTAGCTAAAGAAAAATATGACGTTACAACAAATTGTTTTCAGCTATGGCCTTTTAAAAAGGTTCACTGTGAACTATGTTACCTTCCCGTATTATTTGAGACCAATCATTAATCATGAAAGATAAACACCTAAGACATTTATGATCTGTTGATTTTTTTTATTTTTTTTTTTATATGTTTTTTTTTTATGTTACATGTATCTTTTTAATTCCATGCCACATGTGACATTTAAAACTGTCATATTATTAAATTGTAATTTTTTTGCAATTTTAGTACGCACTGTAGCTTTGATTCTGGGAATTAAAAATAAACTTTTTGTTAAACAAAGTACTACTTAAGTTTATCCCCCTAATATGAATGTACTCCCGTGGTAGTCACTGCAGCCAGTCCTGTTTGAACACCGGTGGACTAGTATGTAATGCTATCATTTTAATTGACCCTACGCTCCAAAAATCCGATATCCTCACTAATTTTGTATTCCCATGAAGAAAACCTGATCACCACACAACATTTTACACATAAATGGGAATTCATTTCTTAATTTATCTCTTGGAATGCCACGTTTCTGTATGTTCTCAGGGACATATGCAGTAGTTTACCAGCCCTGAAGACATAGTAACAGTCTAGATGGTATGAATATCTTTATTTAGTATGAATTTGGGTAATTTCTGAATCCTAAAAGGAAAGATTCCTTTGTGAGGCCTTCCCTAGTCATCAGCAATTCAATTTCATTTATACACACACGTTTGCCATCAGATGGCAGAAATAGAGAGGTTAGCCACACGCTGCACTACAGCAAGTAAAAGTGTAGTGAGCAGCTGTGTACATTAAGCATTCGGCCAAACATCTTTGATATAAAAGGAACAATGTAATGTTTAGGGTTTAAATTTAGCAAAATGTATATAATAGATCATCTTGTTTATATCCCTCTGGGAGCAGCCAATCTGATTTCCTGTTCTCAGGATCTGGATAATATACACACCTTTGAACTTCGGGGGGAGTCATGTACGTGACGCTTGTGGTGTACATGGGCAACAACTTTATGGGAAGTTCCCAGGTATGATGATATACCTCCATATTAAAACCTTTCTAAGGACGGTATAAGAAGCTTATTTGCCATAGAACAGGGGTTTTTTCGCGTGTGTGTGGGCCGCACTCATTTTTTACTGAGAGAAAATATGGCCTTTTAGCTTTATAATGCATATTAATACAGGGTTAATTTGGCGATAATGAAAAAAGCAGTGGGCAAACGTTTGTCATTCTATCAATTCTAAATTACTTAAACCGTAAAACAAAGTCGGTCCACAAACCATTTAAAACCAGTTTAGCCAAATAAAACTGCACGAGGCTGGAGCACACTGTGGGTACAAGCTGGATTTAAACTGGCAGACGCACGCTGGAGGCAGGGCATCACGGACCTGATGCTGAGGATTTTGGTGGCCATTTTATGGCCCTGCCACACAGACGCCCAAACACCCACACACACCAGGACAGGCTCGTCCACACCGAAACCCAAACTTGGGCCAGTCCCGTCCTGCTCACTTACGCAGGCCGCACGTCAAAATCCGGCAACGGGCCGCACGTTGGTGACAGTTCCACTTTAAATAAAAAAAAATTGTTGCTACTCACTTTGAATGTTGTTTTGCTCCATTTAATATTTTCAATTATATCAGTTTTCAAATTTGATTCCAGAGGTGTGAATGTACATCTTAAGAAACCTCTCATACAAAACTACATAATTATGTTTGATCTGTAGTGCCCCAGAACCCCTTGTGGGTCGGCGAACACACATGGTGGGGTCCTAACCTTGCATAAGTGATGCAAGGCAAATCAGCCTTTTGACATTTGTATACGGTACCAGGCTATGGAAAGGTCATGTTTTCACTAGTTATATATAAAACAGGGAGAATAGTCATTTTGTACCCGTTAACAGTAACTTCCTTCTAGTTCCTCTAGTTCTATATATACATACGTAGAACTGTTCTAGACCTTCAATGCTGGCTGGCGGTGTGAACCAGCAGTCCTATGGCTGTTGTTGCAGTACAAATACCAGCACACTCAGAGGATATTGCAAAAATATTGGTTACTGGTAAATGTGCTGCTGAAGGGGTTAAACGAATGTGCATGAAAAAGCTAAGTCCAAGTGCAAATTTAGAGTTTAAGATTTGCCGAATTTTAATTATAAAAACCATTTACTTGACATTTAAAAGTAATCTACTATTTAGACACCATATCCGTATTATCAGATGTGGACAAAGCATGGCTGAACTATTGGAGCAAAACTGAATTACCATGCAGCTGTGTAAATCTCTACAAAAATGAAACACTGGCTAAACCCTACTCTCTAGCGATATATACGTATTCTGAAAATTGATTTCATTATTTCTGAAATACAGAAATGTGGATATTTTAAAATTGCTGAGGTCACATAAGAACATCCCAAGGATGGGACACTTTTAATAACAGTTAATACAATGTTGAGCTGTGTTATAGTTGGTCATGTGACAGAATGTTGGGACCCCTCAGAACATTATTCTGTTCTCTTAAGGATAGAAACAGCTGTATCAACTGGGAAGAAAAAAGCTTGGAAATAAAACAATACAGTTATTGTTCATATGTGTTCACAAAATATATATTTTGTAACCCCTTAAGGACAATGGGCGGTCCCTAAACCCATTGAAAACAATGCATTAAGGGGTTAATCATCTAATGAGATTTTTTATTTGATATTACACAACATATATACACACACCCGCCCACATATTGTGCAGAAAATTATATTGTGGGACACTCATGTAAGAAAAAAAACATTCAAATTCTAGCCTGTTATTCTGTTTAATTGATTATTTGTAAACTTGATGGACATGGCTTTATTATACAGCGTTTCTATAGAAGACTATTTTAAATAGGATAAAAATGCTGTTCCTTAAGCTTTAAGAAGGAGATTGTGGTCTTCCGTCTATCTTACTTAGAAAGCCATCTTGCAGTGCTGTAGGAGCTGCAATGGAGGTGAAGCCAGAACTCAATTGATTTTACACCTCCCTGGGCATGGTCAGATCTCCCTAAGATTCCCACTGCCTGCAAAAGTGGGACAGAGGGGTAAATCAGGAAAGTCCTACAAAAATAAGGACACTTTGGAGATATGTCATACTCAATGTTCCATATAATTTTTCTTAGTTGGCGTGCGCAGAAAATTTCTCTTGTGCACAATATCCGCGCTGCATTAAGTTTCAAAAAAATTATATTTTTTTCTTTTTTGGGGAAAAACTGTTGTCCGCACAATTTTTGGACGTGTGCGTTCTCTTAAAAAGCTATGTGCGCGCACAAGCGCACAGCTTAGAGGGAACACTGGTCATACTGATGCTGTATTTAGTGTATTCACTAAAGGTGTAGTTGATAGGAGAATGGTAGTTTCAACTCAGAATTTACTATGGATTATAGAGAGCCATCCCTGGTAAATGTATACGATAGTTGAGCTGGCCCTCCATAATGCATAGTTCAAACTGTGAAATGACAAAAAAACGGATTTAAGCATGTTTTAAACAGGGCCATACAACATCTTCTTTGAGCAGAAGCTCATGGGGGTTGGCCCTTCATGATGCAAAGTGAAGTCAGTGGACTGAAACCAGGCCTGTACTGGCCGTGAAACAACGATCCTTTATTGCTGCTCGTGCCAGTATGTGCTGGCGCAAGCTTCAGAAGTGGAAGAAAGTCATTTTATCAGCCACTGGATTTAACCACTTATGGTTACACCACGAGCAATTTCAGTGCTTTTGTTTTTTCTTCAACCGTTATTTCCCTCTTACAGCTTATAAACCACATTTATATATGTAAGACATTTTTTATGAATACCATTTTTAAAAAAAAAATTTGATTAAAAAAGGATTTATTCAGATTTACAGGTATATATATTATACGCTGTTAGAATAAATGGGGTAAAAATGTATAATTACTTTGCACTGATTTGAAAACCACCCTATATTCCTATATAAATTTTTATTTACTTATTAAAGTTTTCTTGACACTAACTACAAAATATAATCTTAAAGACATATACATAAAACTTAATACCTTAGTGTCAGGTAATGAAAGTGTGTTTACAATGATATTTATTTTAATCTTGGGTCTTTTGACCTAGGGAATCATTCTCTTGTTACTCTCCAGTTAACAATCACATTAAGAAAAGAAAGAGGCAAAGTCAGTGCAAACATTTGTCACCTGACTGTCTCCATGCATGTGATTGGCCATAGAAGTGATTACATGCATGAAAGTGCAATGGATCAGCTGCGGAGTGACCAATCCCGCCATGGAGCAGTCAGCAACAGCGGTGACCTCATGATCGCAGCTTTGGGACAGTTTTTAACAGACAGCATACTGGGTATGTCATTGTTCCTGTAGGGACATCATTTCATGATGTGCATGGTACAGCATTGGTTGCAATGGAATAGTTTCCCAGCAGAAGTGGCAAAGGCTAATACAGTGAGGGTTTAGTCTTCCTTCAGATTCTAACATCCCCATTTTCAGGGGTCAGTCCCCTAATTGTGCCACCAGTCCTCGGTTTCTGTTTCTGCAGGTAAATTAGATTTAAAAGCAACGTGTATTCATTTTGGTGTTGTATTCAGTATGTTGTGTTAATAATATACAAAATTGCAGTTTTAGTCAAAGGAATGATAATTATACTAACGATCTCCCTCTGCCCTACAGCTGAGAATTACAATAAAGTATCCAAGTAAACTGTTTGCGCTTCAACAAAAATACCATTCATTATTCTAATAGCTGCTGTGGCCTAGAAGAAGCTACCCCTCCAGTGCATATAAGGCAAAACAATAAGGATATGCTGAAACGACAAGGGTATGCTACAAATGGCTTGTAGTGTTTAGCATATTAGTTTCTAACTAGTGCCTAAGTCTATTAACTCAACTGTTCAGGCTTGTGCATTCAGATGTGTATGAACTGAAAACTTACAGAATTTTATAAAATTCTGTGATTTGTGAAAAGCTCAGATTTTTCGTCCGAGATTCATGGGCCCACATTCATGGACATTGACTTTCTCACTCATTATCTGACACTCATTCTTTCACTCTCACCCTCGCTAAATGTTTCCTTATCCTTTATGCCGACCAGAGATAGAAGATAAAAAAGGCCATTTAGAGAGAGTGAATGAGAATGAGAGACGAGAGTGAATGTGGGCACAGGGAAACACATTTTGTTCCCAAATTGCAAATACCACCACATTTTTGGCCGAACTAAATGGGCAGGAAATAATAATTCTAGCACGACTACAAATGGGCCAAAAAACAACCCAAAAACAATTTCAATTCTTTGTGGCCCATATGCAGATATCTAATATTCAGTGCAAGTGAATTGACTAAAAATGCTAACTGTTAGCTGTAAACTCACACATGTTATTCTGCTGTAAACGATTGGCTCTAGTTCTGCTTCATACAGCTTTAAGGCTCACAGCAGGAAATGTGCATTAGTTCACATGCGTAAAAGTAGGATATGATGCGATATCATTTAATCTTTGAGTAAAACTAATATTCAAACAATAACTAGAATATGGTATTTCAGAATCCAATCTTTATGTATTATTAATATACAGTTTTCTTTTATATTAAGGTGAGAAATGTCATTACTGAAAATGCAGAATAGCTTTCTTGGAGACATATCAAAAATGTTACTTTTTATTATTGCAAACACTGCTTCTGTGGTTTTAAAATATATGCAATGTTTCATGTTAAAGAATTGCACTGCAGTTCATAAATTTACCATGAAATAGTCTGAACTTTATGCCTACATTTAATGAAGCTCTCATAGTTAAATACCTAGCAATGTAATGGATGAGTTCCCTTGTTTAAAATCAACCATGCAGGTCCGCTGCTTTAAACAATTATAATTTTGTTTACAGCTTTGGATGAAACCCCAAGTCTCATTTTAAATAAGATTATGTCTAACTGAAGGGTCTCTGTGTTGAGAATAGTCATTTTGCATATATGAAAGGGAAATAAAAGATGGAGGAAAAATACTTGAGCCCCACTGCCCATTAGGAGACTGAACCAGCATAGGCCGTTATGTTTGAGCAAAGGTGTTTCTAACTAATACCAACTTTAATGAGACACTGTGCCATCATGTGCACTTTAATGCATATTATAGTGGCTGGTCCGTTTACATTTCATGGTGTTACCCTTGCAAATACATGTGGGATTCTGCAGAATGTGCCAATATGGATTGCCTCTTCCACCACCCACAGCTATTTAACATGCAAACGCATCTCCACATGATATACTTACTTCAAACCAATCATTTATGAGAATTGTCCAACTGCAGAGGAGGAGGGCAGCTTCAGCGCTGCAGCTTTTACATCAAGTGCTTTATTTAAAAAAAGTACTTTTAATATACTTTAACATGCATTCTTCTTTCGTGGTGCTGTCAGGGACTGTAAACTGTCCCTTTAAATGCAAACTATGACCAAGTGTGTTGTGCAGTTATGACTGCTGTTGCAAGGCACAGGCAGGGCACTTAATGCAAATGTGTCTTGATATCCCACAGTGCCCCAGTGAAGGCTGAAATAGAATCCCAGTAGGAATTTGTAACATGTTTCTTGGCCTATGTATACATTGCTTTACCAGACCGTCCAAGAACTTCTGGCCCCATAGATTATTTGCAAATATGCAGTTCCTCTGACAAGTTAGACTTATTATGTGTTATAATATTTATGTATTTAGGAGAGAGAGTTAATGATGGGACCAAACCGAAGGCACAGAAACAAAACCCAATATAATCCAGATTCTGAAGAATGTCTTCATATGAATTTGCACCTTTGCCCTGCTTTTTTCTGTGCAGGTGGCATGTTCGCCAAACACATCTCCTGCTTGTGATATACTTACCGCCAGTGAACAATCAGTCAGCGAAAGCGGCGGGTGAGGATCTACCTCAAGTAGGCAATCAGAGGCCAAAATCGGTGGACTGCGGAAGAGGAGGACACCTGCAACCTTGCTTCTACCTCGTTTGTGAGGAATGCATTCTAAAGTACTCACAGAATACTTTAATATGCATTCTTCAGGGACCTTAAATTGTTCCTTTTAAGGAGAATTAGTAATATAAGCTGGCAGGCTATTCAAAACCCTTTATATAGCATATATAACATACCATTCTAAGTACAGTAGTTCTTGAAAAAGTCAACAGCTTATAGCAGTGTCATCAGTTGGTAGATAAGACGATAACTCTATCAGGTTCTGTGATCTATTAATGATTTACGATAATACAGTTTTCAGTAGCTTTTGGAATCCCCAACCAGCCACAAATGATATGGCTTGTTGTCTCCTGATTTAGTACATGGCTTCAGGGAGATCCGTTGATAGCTTTAAACAGTAACTTGGGCAGAAAAGCTAAATGGGATGACGGGAGTATTTCCTAGGAGGCAACTGTTGATGTAAGTGAAGGTACAGATTTCACCCACCTACTGACTGATTTGTTCTAATTAATTTTAAATGTGGGGAAAAATATGTTCTCTTTATGGTTTGCCCTCAATAAAGTCCTAAAACACTAAAGTAGAGCTTGGAATAAGGGAATCATTGAAATAATTCTCTCTTACCGAAGTGAGAGGCAAAAAATAGACAATGCTTACCTCTCTCTTCTGTAAGGATTTTCTTCCAGGTGAAAGAAATAAAGTCTGATATTTTATTGGAGGCGATAAAAACAAATCTCTTCGATTTATAAGAAAACACACTATAGCCGACTTTAAGCCTCAAAAATAATGGGGGAACGTAACCAAATATAATGCAAATCAATAAAGTTTTTAATAATAACTTATATTTAGGTATAAAACACACAATATTTCCCATCAAATGGGGTTTCTTTACCTACTTAGTACCTACTACCCATAAATCGAGGTAACCTTCCAAATTTTCACTTGCGCAACCCTTTTCACTTACAATAATTCTTGAAATTGCTACCAAACTAAAGGTAGTGCTTTGTTCCACATAACAAAAGAGTGACAGGTGTACATAAGGTTATATTAGACTAATACACCCAAGGTATTTTGTGACTCATTCATCAAACGACTAAGCTTCCTGTCACCCGCAGGTGATGCTGTAGTCCATTAGGACACACCCCATGTAACATTGTTAGCTGCAGATTATAATGGGCTCTTTTGTTGTTTCAAATATTATCTTGATGTTTAATGTATGCCTTTAGTCTGATTCCACATTTATTTTTAGAGGTAAGACAGGCACTTTGTTCAGGCTTTCAACTAACACAGTGTTTATTTGTGTCAGCAGATGAGATCTATTGCCTCCTGGGACAGGAATCCTAAAATAATTATGAGAGTTTTGTTGTCCGGGGACCTTTTGCTTAAGGCCCTAAGGTGCGGATCCAAAAGAGGCATTCAATACCTCAAGCAAACAGACCGTTGATATGTAATTTTTAAGTTAAGCACTGCAGCATGCAAAACGGCATGGCACATAATGTTAAATTTAGTTCTGTGTACATAAAGAAGATGACCTTTATAGGAGCTGGGGTAGAAAATATAACACAGCTTCATATCGCTTCATTGAGATACCTTGTGAGCTTTAGGAAAATAATTGTATGCAGTCAGACAGACAACTTCATGCTTTAGAGATGGGGAACAGGTTCATAGACAAAGGCAGCAGATTTACTCATTCAAAAATATACCACCTGAAGAGTGAGAACAAGATGTAAGAATGCATTTATGAGTCAATTGTTTGTAATCCATGTGACTTTTCACTGATGCATATGGATTGTCATTTGCTTTCAAATCTACGCCATCAACAAATGCTGGGATCCTCTTGATTCTAAGACTACTAACAAGGCCCTCATTACTTAAAAGTATCCGTTTGTCTGAGCCTGTCAGCTCTGGTTTTATCATACCCTTGAATAAATAATTCAAACGTATTAGATCATCATGTTCCGTTTTTTTATGGGATCTATGTGATAAATAGGTGGGGCATGGGCAACTAGGCCACCTTATGTTTCTGGGGTGGCTTAAGGGAGGGCTGAGGCCAGTCCCACATAGCCTGTAGTGGGCAGGGAGTAGGCATGGGCAAACACCACTGCAATTCCCAGTGAAAGAGTAAAGTCACCAAGAGAACCAAGCCCAAACCGACATGTTTCTAGGTATGCGCAAGGACAGAATAGGTAAAGTAGACTAGGCAAAAGCTAAGTGGATCTATTACGCAAGACCTGTTTACCTCCTGTAAAAGTGGTGCCCAAAACAAGTGCCTTGATTGCCTTTTGGAGAATATGACACCACAATGCCTTGAAGGCTAAAATTAGCCAAAATGACTGAAATACTTAAATATGTTTTAGATGAGTTAATTGCTTTGAAAAGATCATCTGCAACAAGATCTTCAAGTAAAATATATTTCTAAAATAGGCAATGTTGGTTAATCTGGATTTTTTTTCACCGCTAATTTAAGATTTAACAGTATTGAAAAAGAATTGAATGCCCTGTTCAATATGCATGTTATGTAATTACATTTAATTCAATTTAATGACAATATTGGAAGAATGTACCAATGCTTCATCAAAGTACTTTGAACAAATGCTTCATAAAAATCTAGCAATAGATATTTTACTCATTAAGTCTTAAATTTCATACTTTAAGTGCTTTAAAAAAAAATAACAGGATTATTTAATAGAACTTCCCAATGCTATAATAAATACGTAGAGCTTAATAATAAGCTTTCAACTGTGCCAAGCAATTCCGGCCCCACAATGAGAGCAGGATCGGAGTTCCATTAACTCACAATACGGTTTGAAATTTCCTGTTCAATCACAATACAGTCTTAAATGCATCTGTGTTGTTAAAACTTTAAGAAACCACAGCTTCATTGAATGCTACTGTCTGGGTGATAGAATATTACAAAAACAGCTTTAGTATCTTTGTCCGTCACATGAGACGCAATAGAAAAAAAATTGGCATCCATTACCTGGACCAGGTGTGCATAGCTTAGAATTTATTGTTTTATGCAAAACCACCAGTGATGAAAAGGCTTCATGTGAAGTCAATTTTTAACATTAAATAATTAGAGCAGTTTAGGTTGTTTGGATAAGTAAATGTGGACCGCGGGCGGGGTGTTTTGGGTTTGATTCAAGTGTATTACATTTATTGTGCATTTTACTTCTATTCTTATTAAATTTAAAATATAATGAAATATATGTGCAACTTCTCTGGTTGTCTTTCCATCTATAAAAAGCACATACAATTGTGCCACTCTGCCCCCCCAGATGTGCTTTATGGTCACCAGATATGACACTCTGGTCACCAGATATGACACACTGCCTCCTGATATGCTTTATGCCCCCCAGATGTGCCACTCTGCCCCCCAGATGTGCTTTATGGCCACCAGATATGACACTCTGCCTCCTGATATGCTTTATGCCCCCCTAGATATGCCACTCTGCCCCCTAGATATGCCACTCTGCCCCCCTAGATATGCCACTCTGCCCCTCTGATATGCTTTAGGCCCCACTAGATATGCCACTCTGCTCCTCTGATGTGCTTTAGGCCCCACTAGATATGCCACTCTGATCCCCCCCCCCCGACTTACCAATGCACCCTCAGACTTCCTGGTACCTACCGTCATAGAAGCCCCGGCGGAAGTGCCGGCAGCAGTGGAAGTATGTGCCCCCTGCCCAGCGCACCCTTTGGCCAGTCCCACCCCCTTGTACCTGGTCATGCCCTTTTATTGTGGCCAGGCCACCTCCTGCTTTCCCTAAGGGGTAAGAGAAGAAGAGCCAACTATGGCAATACATGTGCTCTATACAATTAAGTTAAAATGTGTAACTGTCTTTTGTAAATAGCATGATTTAACCTTTTCAGTGCCAACAACTGAGCTAGACTAAGTATTTAGGCGATGTCAGAGCTGGAATATGTAAATTCAAATAACATTATTATACAAATAATTGCTTTTAAAGCCTTCCATCTGTTTTTCTTGTTTGATAAAGATCTAGTGAAAAAAATGACATTACCCATAACTATCATTCATTATGCCATATTGAAATCTATTCCTACATTCTCTACTTAATCCTTTTTTTTTCTTCTAGTGAACGTATATTCATATATGGTGTATTGGGTACAAAGACATAGCTACCCCTTTACAGAAAATAGTTGCTAATCAAATCGTATGAGTAAACTGTCGCTCAATCATTGACATTCACCTTCTCTGTATTATACAGGGCCATTATATGGTACTGTTCAAATCAATACAGCCATGCCAGGATGTCTTCCTATTCAATCAAAGCAAAAACTGTGAAGCCGCATGGAGGTGTCGGACTTTAATGTCCAGCTGATCAGGTGCATTAACAGCTGTGGCAAGGACGACCAAAACAGAGAAGCAAAATGGAGACTTACAAAGGCTTACAATCTGCCTCAAGCTCCCTGTGTGATTGAAAGAGAGGCATGGACACCAGGAAAAAGCCAGGGGCACAGATAAAAACAGATTGACTCTCAGTGACTCATTTAGCTTCTGGATTGGACATTGTGCTCTCCTGCTGGCAATTTGGCTTAGCATTTCCATGCCGTGTACTAGGCTCAGTAGCTTAAAATAATTATATGAAGAAATCCCCAAAACTGCTCGCCATCCAAATATTCCCTTTTCTGTGGATCTAGACTGAACAAATTACATTTCATGTTATTAAAAATGAAATCATTGGACTTATCTCAATTTTGGTTTAAGCAGGAAGCTGGCCACCATTCAAATATTCTGCCGCTAATGGTCTGCATGCTGTGTAAAGTCTGAGTGGGTGTTGGTACAATATCTGTGAACTCATCCTATCTACGCAGCTATGTGGCCTTAGATTGTTGCAAACACTACATGTACCGTATCATTAGAATGTAATGGTTTCAATGTTTTTACTGCAAATGAAATGTAACCCGTTCGAGAATAACTGCTTGAAAAGAATACTTAGAAGTCGATGTATACACATTTTTAGAAATGTCATGTGTACAACACGATTCATTTTATGCCATACGTTTATACTTGATTTCCACGTCAAGTCATTAATTTTAACAAGGAATATTAAATACAGTACATTTTAAGCAACACTACTTGGTGGTTTGAAATTCTAATGATCCAAGATAGCATATTTATGCATATATTCTTGGCATATATAATTGTAATTCATTTCCATCAGAGATTTTATTGGAGTTTTTTTCGTTTTTATTTTAAGGGACTCTAATAAGTATTTTTGACAGTCTGCTGAAAGTTTACAAACGAAGTGGAAATCTGTGTCTCTTTTTGGGTGATTGGTGGCGGTAATTAAATTATGGTGTGTGCCAGTGTCCATTATTGACCATGCCAGAATGGATTCTCTGGAAATATGTTGCTGATTTTTTAGCAAGCGCCGTTTCTGTATATATTTTAATATGACAAATGTGTTAATAAATAAATACATTTTTAGTAAAGAGTTTTTCCTGTGTATGGTGGTTGGTTCTGACTTTTGGTTGCTTTACCATACAATGGCTTAATATGTTGGATAATGATCGGTTTAAAATCAAACCTTAATACTATACCCATCAGTTCATATGTTTATCATAATTTTAGATTTTTGCTTGCTCACAGTAAAGTAGCCTAAACCTCCAAGCAGCCTTGCATTACATCACATTACAATAAAGGCCCATGAATCCCTAAATTAAAGTGCCAGTAAACTATTTTTAACACTTAAATTATCAAGAAAACCTTACATATATGAAAAGTAAGGTTTGCGCTACCGTTATCTTGAATGTGAATACAAAAGAAGCTTTACTTACCCCCGCTTATCGCCTGCTGCCAGCTTTCCCTGGGTCTCTGTGCGCAGATCCATTGCCAACAGTTTTCGTAACCCCCTGTCTGATCCATACTGTCGAAAATGACGATTCAACAACATATTATGGATGTGGTTTTCTTAAATGTTCAAAAAAATACTGCTGTGTTAAAATCTAATACCATACACCCTTACTTAGACAGCAGAATACTATACACCCCACCCTTCAGACTTGCATTACAGCCCAATACCATACACTTCAATGTAAATGAACATTACAGCCCAATTCCACGCCAGATTTGCACTCTTTTATTTATAAGCTAACATATTTAATCTCCAGGTAGCCATTAGTAAAGCCCAGTCCATATTTTTTTGCCAACTTCTGCTTTACTACAAAGAGCACTTTGCACAATTCATCCATTTTCACTGTTATAACCTGTACGTTTGTTTTGGCAATTATTATTAGGTATACATCAGCATAAGACGTATTAAAAATAATTAAAACTGCGTATCAGTAAAACGGTAAAATAAAACCCATCCCAGAGATTCTTACTGCATTAAATTGTATTACATCTTACTCATGATCAGCACCACAGTGTGATGTTCTCTTTCACGTGATGTCCTGGGCACAGCCTTGAACACCCACCGAAGATTTTCTTCAATAATGACTCTTAAATAGTCTCCCAGAGCAACTTTCTGTCCTGACTAGTAAAACGTTTGAATGGAATAGTGACGCTTTTTAATAAAGTTGCCTTTTATTGCCTGATCCCCCTCTGTAAAAGAAAGAAATGCACCGTTTATTTTCTTCCCCACTTTTAATGTATAACCTCCGGGGTGAATTACTAGGAAGAGTTGGTTTCACCCTGCATGACAACATTAAAATCAAGGGAAACAGGGGGAAAAAAGCAGTATTAAATAGTTACAACCGATTTCAGTTGGTTAAACAAACGCATGGTGTGAAAAAAGACTTCCTGGAGCTTGTCAGACAAATGATTTTCAAAGTTTCTAACTAGATATTACCTGTCCTATATTTTGTGCTTGTGTTCAAGTTTTTATATCAATTTTTCTGGATGTTGAGACAGATCTGACCATGAATCCACTTGGCACAGGAGACATATAGCCCTCAAGATCTCTGCACGATCTGTGAAGTGCGATTTAATAGTACCTTTCAAGGAAACAGTCACTTGGCATTGTATTTCAAATAAAGAATAGTCATGTTAAAAATGCTTCTTCCTTTTGAAGTACACTACTAAACGCAAAAGATGTGTTGCTTCCCTAATGTTCAACTACAACTCTCGTGATTCTGCCAAATTAATGTTTTAAATTTAATTTTGTAAGAATGTTTAATTGTTTCAGGTAAGTGTACATTTAACAGTACTGGGATTTATTGTTTCTAATGCTGAATTTAGCTTATGTGACGGATCAGTGGTGATTATTTCTTGGTCTTTCCATCCGATTTATTTGTGAAACATAGCTGACAGTTATGGCATATCAGCTGAAGACTGTGCTCCATCAATGAAGTTAAGCATAGTTTAAATCTTCAAATCTGGCTCCTTTTGTACTAGTACTTAATGCCGAGTTAATTCATTTTGATAAAGGCATAGAGTTGCACCATGTTAGCCACAGAAAAAGAGAAAGCAAATTTGGTAACGGACATACCTTTAATGGCGAACTGACGTATAATGGACTGCCAGCTTTTGAGACTATCTGGGTCTCTTGTTACCATATACCATATAATAGAGAAGAGACCTACATATTCTAGAAAACTGGCAATCCATAATACGTCCGTTAGCCAATAAAGGTCTCATCTTTACCTACTTGATTTTGGGAAGCAACAGATAGAAAATCATATTTTCAGAAAGATAACCTTGTATAGAAGATTGGATTGGGTACTAATCCAGAAGACATTAGGTGATTGCAGGATAATGGCATAGTGTGAAGCTGTGAAGTGGCTTTATGCCAATTCAAATTCTGAAACTAGACTTCACAACAAAGTGGATTCACCACACCACCTTCTCTTCATTTTGCTTAGTTGTAGAATTAAAGCAACGTACCAGATGAAGAGCCTGGATATCTGTCACTATATAAATATTCATCCAAGACAACAATTTTGGTATTTTTGAGTGGGCATTGGAGTCGAGGAGATGAAGTAGACAATTCTTCTTCATGTTCTTTAGTGCAGAAAAAGCCTTCACTTCACAGAACAGGGTGGTTCTCCTTCTCCGCTACTATGAACATTTCATGCATCATACATTAGTTTTGTGAATCTTGAATATTTACAAAACCTACTGCATCCGGGACACAAATCACAAAGCCTTCACTTGCATTATGTATTGTGTATATACAATACATATGTACACACCTGGTATATCCACAATGGATTCAGTTCAGTTCTAGTTTAATACATTCTTTGTAATTCAACTTGTGTTTCTGCTTTATCATTACCCCATATAATTTGCATCACTGTATGATTGATTTCAGAACATTGCAGTTACCTCTTTGGAAGTCAAAGGGTTAAAAATGCTGGGTAGTATTTTGTTTTTATCGAGATGGTTTTCATAAATTGAATCGCCTACATATTAGTGGCAGTTGCTTATAGAAACACTGTCCCCTGGCCCAATAGCCTTTAATTTAAAAATTGAATTGAAGAGAGTATAGTATCTGTTTAATTACACTTTGTTACATAAAAAAGACATCAGAAACTACAGTGTCCATGGAAATTTTTAGTTCTTACCGCAATTACTCCAGGTAAGAAAAAGATGCAAGTATTCATGAGTACTAGGTACTTAACATTAGTGGCTTATGGCTAGTTCATTACTATTGCCTGTCACTTAGCAAGCGGCATAAAGTGTAACATACATGAGGTACATAAGGAAACTACAATATAAGAGCAATGTTTCTATAACCAAAAACAAAAGTCTGTTTGGGATAATTTTTCTCTTCCAAAGCTGGGAATAAGACCAATTAAAAGCATAAACAAACACATTTATGCATTTTAAACCAATTGGCACCAAAACAGACAATATGGACAGCATTTGTAGCATGAAATGTACAGTAAATTAACACTAGACGGGTTTTGTACGATCTTTACTTTCTATATTGTCTGTCCCTTAGACTAATACAGAGATGGGACCTAAAAGCCACACACACCTCTCGGCTTGCTGGGACTTCAACTCAATTACAGCTGATTAACCCTGACATGTAGTTAATGTTGTCATAGTAAACAAATAGTAAGCACATGCCAAACCAGTAATTGTTTCTAGTAAGGCAACGTGGAATATATTGGTATGACGGAATAATATTGATCTATAAGGTAGCAGTGTCTCTTATCTGTTGCTGGAAACTGTTTGGTTGGAATTGAGGTTGGTCCATGTCTGCCGATCTGGATGGGTCTCTGTTTTTGAAATTCCATAGCAAAAATAAGCTTATGTTTGTGTGTCTTTTTAATGCTTGCTGTTCTGATGTGCCAGATGGGTATGTTCATGACTATATGAGCTTGGATTATTTCCTTGCCTACATCTGGGACTCCAAATGGTCAAGCTGAAAGCCACGTGGGAGAGGAACAGATTTCTGTGAGCTGATGAGCTGAGCTGATTTGAAGTGATGTTTTAAAATTGTAATCGCATTGGTCTCGTCCATTCTTGCCTTTTATTGTACAATTGTCATAAGTTTCTCAAGGTAACGTTTATTACAGTAACAGTGTAACTTTACCATGGATGTTCACGTTGTGTGCATTATTTCTCTCCTCTGTCATGTGCATCATCATGTAAGGTAAGCACAGCCGCACTGTCCAAAATACAATACCAAAATGGTATTTTCATTCAAATTTACTGTCTGTAGTTTTTCTACTTTGTTAAATGTTGCTGGATTTCTTTTTTCTTTACAGAATTGACCAAAGTGTATTAAACAATACACTTTATTGATATGCCCTGTCCTTCAGTGGCACTGGAGCACCCCATCCCATCTTACATCTATATGTGCTATGGACCGGCCATCACCGAGTACATGTCTAGCCCAAGTCCCAAGAGTAAAATGTACTGGGGGAGTTTTGCCTATCTGGTGTAATTAACTATTGGGAAAATAGGGCAGTTCATTAGAGGCCCTCAATTTCTCAACTGTTTAAGAACAATATACATATATACTACCACTCAACGATTGGGGTCACTTAGGAATGTCCTTGTCTTTCAAAGAAAAACAAATTTTGTCCATTAGACATCAGCATAGATGTTGTTAATGTTGTAAAGGAGCATTCTAGCTGGAAACGTCTGATTTTCCGCAATGTCACTGGGCAGTCTTGGTCGCATCCCGCAAGAATAAGCTCCGGGAAGCCGGAGCCCAGAATTTCCCAGGTATGTATATGTGTACCCATATACGGTTCAGTTTAAAAGTATGATTTCCCGTCTATATACCTCAATGTATGCAGACACGCATAGTTTGCACTGCTGATATTAATAAATATCATGATTACTGTGAAAAAGAATGGGTTTCTGGGAAAATGTCCAATTCATAAAATGCAATGTTAATTACAAGGTATTTTTCATATTGCGGACAAACAAGCTTTTTAATCATTTAAAGGTTTTTAAAGCAAAACTGATAATTCAGCAGCAGATATGTATGTATATTGTGGAAAGGTTCCCAACTATAGTGAATTTTCAGGACTCCTGATCATTACTGCTGATCTAACAAAAATAAATCATCAATATATGATGATATGAGGTTTAATGTATAAAGAAAGTGACAATGTTTAACCCGTTATATGGTTGATTAGTTTTATTGGAGAAAATCTAAAATTTAAATTGCAAAAGTAGAAAGTATAGAATAGATAAGTCTGTGACTACAGCGAGTAAAGCTTAGGGTTATGAGAGAACACAAAATGCTTCACAGCACATGTCTATTCTTTTCTAGAATTATTTAAAATAAAAGCCCAGACACTTCTAACGACACATCTAACTTCAGCCCTAGAACACAAGTGTCCTTTCTCTGGGCACTTTAGGTGTTGGGAATTATGAAGCATTATTAAATAAGAGACTCGGCCTAAACACTACTTGCTCGCCTATCAAACAGCAGAGTATACATCCTAAACTATGTATTTGACAAAACGTGTTAATGTGGCTTTTTATTACATCAATAAAAGTAAGGGGCTGCTTTAAGGGGGTTTTGTTACCTTAAGTCCCAGAACTGTTTTGCCATTTTTTTCCTTATGTGGGTTAAGATTTTTTGAGGTGCCTACACAAAATATACATCCCTTTTTTTTTTGGAACAAATAGGGCTTTCGTTTGAAACCATAGAAACATGCAAAAATTTATAATTTTGAGGGCTAGTATCTAAAAAAAATGTAAATAAAAAATAAAAAGTCTTGGGATTCCTTCTACACTTCAGGTGCTGATCGGCAACAACGTCTGATTTGACATACCCCACAAACGTATTTTTTATGTCCTAGAATTTCCTCTTGTACACGGACCCCACAGAGGGATATCAGGCAAACTCCTTATCTTTTTTATAATATGATTTTTATGATTTTGAGCTCTATGTGTGGCAAATAATTAAGAGCATTTTTCATTTTAGATTGTAAGCTCAAAGGAGCAGCTAAATACAAGCTCTATGAGCAGGGACCTTATTTCCTAATAAGTAATATGTTTACTTTACACTGTAAATGTCTCAGAGCATCATAAAGAAGGTAAGGGCAATCTCCTTGGGCATCCACCCTCTATGGATTGTGGTTTGCAACTATATTAGCACAAAAGAGGGGCTAAGTGTAAGCTCTGCGGGCAGGGACATTATAGCTACATAGTGAATGCAAACTCTATGACAACATTCTCCTGGAGGAACACGGAAGCTCAGCTGACCACAGTAATGAAGATAAGTCTAAATGTATGTTTGGCAGAGTATACTACAAAAAGAAAGTGCTCTATGAAAAAGAAACACAAGCTCTATGAGCAGTAACCTTATTTCGTAATATTCTATGTCTGTCTACACTGTACATTGTAAACTTGTCGCCGCATAACATGACAGGTAGGTGCCAGCTCTTTGGCCAGACTGCCTTATCCTGTATTGTAACTTTAACTTTGAAACTCAGAGCAGAAAACTACAAGCTCCGTGGGCAAGGACCTTATAATTTCATCCAGGAATTGATCAGGAATACGGCAGGATATTCCTTGAGAAAGTTGGAAGCCCCTTGGACCACATTAATGAAGGTAAGTGTAACCAAAGTGTACATTTATGTTTACGTGTCCTATGTATATCAGTCTATGAGTTTGAAGAAGCACAATAAGAAAGGTAAATGAAAGCTCTGCAGATAAGGATCTTCTTCTGTGTCTTGGAATTTTTATTTTAAATTGTAAGCGTAACAGGTATGTGCAAGCTTTGCGGGCAGGGACCTTATAAGGCCATACTGGAATTGACTAAACTCCATTCCATACTGGAATTGACTGTAAACATATACCTTAAGGAAGATGGAACCCAACGGACCAAACTAAGGAAGGTAAGTTTAACCCAAGGGTATTTTTTGTATTCATTTTTTCTTTAGCCCCTTCTAGGCGGAGGATGGAGGATATACTTTTAGGTCCTGCCGCTTTAAGCGTCAGCAGGGCTGGATTCCTGCAGATGAATGTCAGATGAGGCTGTCAATTGATAGCCTGGTCTCCCGCTTCGAATTTAAGATCAGCAATTTAACTTGAGAGAGCTCAAAAGTAATCTCTTGACACTTGCCAGTGTTGGCCCATTATGATGTAATCAGCTCTTACAGGGATTTAAATTCCTATGTTCGGGCAACCCCTTCCGGTCCTCATAGACATGAAAACTCAAAGGGGTCAACAGAGACCCCAATTGGGTTTCCAATCAGGTTTCCCTGCTTCTGATGATACTTGTTAGTGTGATCGGATACCAGAGCTGAGAGAGCGCGATCGCTGCAGACAAAAGGGAGAAACAGAAGTTTCTCACTCTACAAAAAGTAAAACAAAAAAGTTAAAAAAAAAAAAAAAAATAGATGCATTGCTCTTAACTACCAGAGTGAAACCCCTCTAGTGATGTTGCAAAGGTATTAAAAGAGATCCATGGGGTCTGAAAAAAGTTAGAGAAAAGTGCACAAAATAACAAATATTTAAAGAAATTAAAAATTGTAAAATAATCACCTGTACCAGCCTTTTCCTCTCCCCCTAAAAAAATTAAGAAACCTATAAAAATGTCTGCCCCTCATGATAAAATGTTTTTTTAAAAATGACATTTAATTTGATTTACATTTTAAAATTAGCTTGTAGCATCCCCAAAACATGCCAAACCTGTGCATGTGAGGTATTGCTGAAGGTTATAGAACACAAATTATTGTCTGTTTCTGGAGGTGGTCATACCCTAGGCAAGAAATCCAAATTGCCACTACTAAGTTTGTTTGAAACTAAACAGTTTTGCACTATTATATTTAAATGAGGTTGGTGGGAAAATGAATACACCAATATGTCAACATGACCATAGTGCAATACCCTGGGCTGTCTATTTTACCAAAACATACACTTTTATCGGTGTTGAGATCCGTGAGGGCTATTTATTTTGGTGCCTCAGAATAGCAAATTTGAAAAAAAATCTATAATTATTGTGAGGCCTGGACCGGTAATGACGGCACAGCCTTGGCACTTTAAGGCCAACGGCCGCCTGATGACAGGCTGCATGCTACATTTTTGTTCTCACATAGTGTGCGTCCGGGTGGTGCTGCGTGTGGCCAGTACAGAATTGATTACTGCTGCACATATAAACTAAAACATAAAACAAAAAAGGTAAATGATAGGCACTTGTACCTATTTAAAGCTGTACTCATTTTGAAATTATATAAAGAATAAAATAATATGTAACAGAAAAAAGTAAAACTCTGTCAAGTTTTCAAATCGGAAAATGAAATATCAAGGATGTCAGGCAGATTGGATTAACAGCGACAAAACTACCTCATTCTCTCAGGGCATGAAGAATGTTCATTGGCGTACTTACAAAATTTTTGTAGGATGACACTGATGATATTATAATTTCTTTTTCAAGAATATGAAGGCCAGTTGCTGTGAAATCCAATGAATACAAAACCTGTTTTTCATCAGTGAGGCTAGCCTGACAAATTAAGTCTGCGAAGTCATTAGATTAAGATAAGAGCTTATCTTCTATCCTGACATTTATTCATAGTGTTTACACACTGCTCTGCTGGTAATTAGTGATGTTCAGTTTTTAACACTGCTCTGTCCAGTCATTCAGCACTTAAAAATCTGTCTGTTATTAGATTTTTTTCCCTTTTTAATGAAAACAAATGTAGGAAAAAGAAAATAATTAGCCTAGAGGGATCCTTCACTATGCCTGGCCAAGTTTAGTTGATTACAAGTGGTATGTGAATTTCTTCACTATCTTCATGGTTTAATCATTTTCGTACAGATAACACCCACTTAAGGTCTGCAGCCCATATACGACTCAGAGGTCTCTTTCCTGTAGCTATCTGTACTAACATAGGCTGGAATCGGAAACACAGCAGTCATAATACAGAGTTCAACAAAAAGACATATAATTAATGTAAGCGATTTAATAACGTTAAGGTTCACAGTTACTGGAATTTATGTTGGTCTTTAAAATCATTGGCGTTGACAGGAATAAAAGGTTAAAAGGTAAAAAGAAAAGTCCCTCTGCATATGTTTCCTTGTCTTGAATGGAGCATCCACAGGGTAACAAGATCCACAGGGTAACAATAAACTGGAATTTCTGGGTCACTATAAACCGTGTATTTCATCCTTTGTTCTCATAACCGTAGTGCCTGCTTCCCATTTACGCTTCCATATTATTTTCCCACATTTATTTTCTGATCCTCACTGCTCATATCGCCTCATCTGCCAATGTTCTCACTATACACTATTACTCTAACTATACTATACTATACTATTACTCTACTTCTTCCATTACTATTATACAACTGACAAATACAGACATCCCCAACAAATGTAAGGCACAGTGACAAACCCTTTCCAGTATTTAGTATAGATACTATCGAGAACTATAGTATATATACTGTATATATATATATAACATCAAATTCATTACCAAAGATCTTGATCAAGCGTAACAATGAACTTTGCCTGGGCTGTATATTATAATACTTCTTACGGGTCCTGTTACAAGTATACAAAAATGTTCACGTACAAATATATATATTTATAATAGTAATTAAAGTGATTCACTAAATATATATATATTCCTTTTAGAATGTACACAGTTCATCTAATGGGCAATAGAAATTTCCTCTGGGAGCATTTACCTGTGTCCCATATAATATAATCAACAGAGAAATTTACCTCAGAGCTTCCCAGCTAAACAAATATTCAGAAAAACAGGGCAGATATAACTCTGTAAGATGAGAAACAGAAATGTAACTAAGCACATATAATGTTAATATAAAACCGTAAGCAACAATGAAGCAGGGGTATAATTAGAGGGGCAAGCCCCCCAGACAGTTGTGAACCCACAAGTACCTCGGAATCATTGCCTCCATTCTGTTCCTCCTTGGCAGTCTGTTAGGGAGTCTGTATGAAGCGCTCTGTGATAGGCTGATGCAGCTCTGAACCAATCAAAGGGCTCAATCTCTGGTGGTTGGTGCTTTTGGGAGCCCTGGAGAAAAGCCCATACAGAAGAGCCAAGGAGAGGAGTCATGACCGCAAGAGAAGGAGAGCAACATAAACGTCTGATGCTAATACCCAAACCTCTGTGAAAGGCTGTGTATAACCCCTTGAGTGCCTGTGTTATTGATGGTAACAGTTCCCCTTTAAGGGAAACACAGGGTATATAGGTTAAAATGGAGAAAGAGAAAAGAAAGTATAAAGGTAAACAAGATAGTTGGAGTACATAATTAGAGGAAGAATAAGTAGTCGCAAAAGTGAAAAAGATGGGAGTTCAAAATGTGGGGAGTCCACTAGCGTCTGTCTCGAAATTTGAAGGCTCTAGAGTCTGTATGGAGGAATGGTCTCAGAATCCTTGCCATGTATTCCCCCCAGATATGCCTTAGACCCCCCTATTTGCCATAGTGCCATCTGATATGTCTTATACCCCAGATATGCCACTCTGCCCCCCAAATATGCCACTCTGCCTCCCAAATATGCCTTATACGCCCTATATGCCCCTGTGCCCCCCCGAAATGCCTTATAATCCCCGATATGCCACTTCCTGGACGTCTCCGCGATGCGCGTAGATAAACCTCTGCTGCTGCCTGCGTTTTCGCTGGAGCTTCTATGACTGAGCACCAGAAGGTCATGTGACGCCGGTGCTCCATCATAGAAGTCCCAGCGTAAGTACCGTTAGTAGCGTAGGTAGTCTGCGCGCATCGTGCAGATGCCCACCTGCTGGCATCGCTTCAGGTCCCCTGAAGCGATGTGGCGGATCCTCCTCTCTGGCAGCCGGCAAATGTTGCGTAATACACGCAGAAAACCCCCGCCGCCACTGGCCGGTACTTCTGACGAGGCTTCTAAGGTGGAAGTGCTGGCTGTCAGAGAGAAAGATCCAGGTCCCCTGCAGCGCTGCGGGGGATCTTGATTTTAGTGTTATTATCAGACCTCTATTTGAGGTCAGATTATAAAATGAGGGGTATTTTTCGGAAAAAACCCTCATCTTATATTCGATAAAATCGATTCAACTATTCTCATTATCGATTATTATTTATTTTATCGATTCGTTGTTGCAGCCCTAATGCTATATGTCACATTGACAATTGTAGGACGAATTGTTTTGTCAGAAGGGACAGTTTCCACTTTTCCTTTTTTTGCACTTTGCAGGAGGGGAGCCTTTGGGATCTATTCACTAAAGAGAGTAAAATTTGTGGTTTCAGCTTTTCACACCACCATACATCATAATGGGCCAACAATGGCAAGTTTCCGCAAACAGCAGCTGAGAGTTAACTATACATTATACAGATCCAGCCAAACTCTTCTTACTGGCGAAGTTCATTGAAGTTGGCTCTTCATGATGCATATTGAAGTCAGGGAGATGAAATGTTTGTTATCCTGTAAATACCCGCTTTAGTAAATACACAACTTTTAAAGAACATTGTTTCCTGTCTCTGAATACACAAAAAGGGTGAGAGCTCAGCCATGAACAGACAGGACCTAAGTGGTCTGCCTTGATGAAACTCTCAAATGTTGCCCATCTCCGTCATTCAGTAGCATGTGTTATTCAGCAATGTGGGCATACACTGCAAAAGATACATAAATTCCACTTCTGATTAAAAAAGAATTGCCTGGAGCAACAACCTGGAACATTTATTTTATTTTCCCACTCATTATTTACATTTTTAAATAGCTGTTGTCTACATTATTAATGTTTAATTATAACGAGTAAATGGACATTCCTCAGTAGATGATAAGATAAGAGGAAATTCTTTTGAATTGTACTCCTACTCAAGCCCATGACCTGGTATTCAAGTGCTCTTTCCATGTGGAACCAAATTGAAAGGGGAAAGTGTTTTTAGAATGATCTGAATGCATGAACTTCAAATAAGTCTTCTAAATAAAAATGGACAATGCTGATTTTAGCTTCATGAAGCAACTGATCCATTCAAATGGTGAGATCTTAAATATTACGTTTATATTCAGTTGTTTTCTTTGCCAAACATAAAAATGTGTTTTGTTATGTGTCACTTGGTATGATCCAACTAGAAGGATTCACTCCAGGCAGCATTTGCTAAATAGTGAGTAGTTTGTGAGACAGCAAACTGCATTAACTGTGCATTATGCAGGTCCACTCCGTTAAGAAGCTGATGCAGAATGAATGGATTTCCTTCTCCATCTTTTTGTGACATAATGAATAGACTCTCATATTGAACTTATGCATGCTTTTCCAGTGATGTGATATCATTAACATTTGCCTGAAATTCTCCTGGACATTTACAGTAGGTGGGTATATGGACACTTCTGAGTCCTGCCAAAGTTGGGTTGCTGAGTGCACTAAAATAGGTGTATAAGCTCTGCATCGCCATGATCATTCCTAGTCACTCTATCGTCATCTTGCCAGACACTTTCTTCTTGACACTAGCCAAGTTTCCATAATTCATTTTAGTTTTAGAGAAACAAATACAAAGGATTCAATATTTTTTTATTCCACTGACCTTTCAAACATTGTAGTTTTCTACTATTATTACAAGAGCTAACGTAGCATATCTTGTTGTCTCAATGGAGTATTATGTTCAGTGTACGCAGTGTGAGATGCTTTGTGTTATGTGGCTTTGTTATTTTTTCTGTAAAATTTGCATCTGACCTAAGATGATTTTAACATCTTTTATCTCAAACTTAATCTAGGCAAACTCTTCTTAGTGCTGCCCAACATTTACATGGGGAAATAATCTATTGTCCCTTTAACTGTGTGCCTCCCACTGGGTATTTATCAGTGCCTCTTAATGTTTTGCACAGAGCTGTGGAGATAAGAATTAGAGTTGAGGTTTATGCCAAATTCATAACAGTTAAAAACACAGACCTGTACAGTAATGGATACTTTATAAGACATAAAGTTACACTACATAAACAGAAATTTATATGCAGTTTAAAAGATTGATTACGTTTAAACAAGCTTCCTTTTAAATTTGGAATCTCAACAACGCCTATTTTATTTTAATAATTTCTCATCTCATGGCTTCTGAATCTTTTGCAAGCAATGTATTATTTTTAACGCCAACCTAAAATGGATTTCAATTTGTTAAAAAAAGAGAATTCCATCAAGGAGCTGAAATATAATAGGTGTCTGAAGTCATGACTTCACAAGGCTTATATATACACTATATGGACAAAAGTATTGAGACACACCTCTTAATCATTGAATTTGGGTGTTTCAATCAGCTAGCCATGCAGTCTGCATTTACAAACATTTGTGAAAAAATGGGTCATTCTGAAGAGCTTAGTGATTCGAAGCGTGTTATTGGGATAGGATGCCACTTTTGCAATAAGTCAGTTTGTGAAATTTTATCCCTGTTAGTTATTCCATAGTCAACTGTAAGTGATTTTATTGGAAAGTGGAAGCGCTTAGGAACAGCAGCAACTCAGCCATGAAGCGGAAGACCGCGTAAAGTCACTGATTCCATAGCCGAAGAGTTCCAAACTCTCACTGGCATTAATATTAGCACAAAAATTGTGCGGCGGGAGCTTCAGGGAATGGGTTTCCATGGCCGTACAGCTGCATCCAAGCCTAACATCATCAAGTACAATGCCAAGCTTTGGATTGAGTGGTGTAGCATGCCGCCACTGGACTCTGGACTAGTGCAGAAAGCAAGGTCCAAAAAGACTTGGTTAGATGACTTTGGTGTGGAAGACCTTGACCTCTCCGCACAGCGCTCTGAACTCAGCCCCATCAAACACCTTTGGGATGAACTGGAACGGAGATTGCGAGCCAGACCGACATCAGTGCCTGACCTCACAAATGCTCTACTAGATGAATGGGCAAGATTTCCTACAGAAACACTCCACAATCTTGTGGAAAGCCTTCCCAGAAGAGTGGAACCTGTTATAGCTGCAAGGGGGGGGGTTACAACTACATATTAATGTCTATATATTTAGAATGCAATGTTATAAAAGTGGCAATAAACTGGTATAATACAGTAACAGCATTGACTATGGTTTTCAGAAAGTGTTTTTGTTGGGCAAATATTTTTTTTTGAGAAATGTAAAATAAATTGACTTTGTTGGTAAAACTTTATTGAAACATTGCCAGTTTAAAAAAGAGTTCTGCTGTATGGTCATCCACTACAATGTTATGAAATGTCAAGAATGCTCATCTGTTAATTTATAGTATTTGAAAAATCAAGTGTCTTCACGTCTCCCTTTCCAAAAGTGTATCTTTGTTCTCCATTCTCTAATGACATGCTGCCTTGCTAACTCAGTAATAAAGCAGTGAAAAATGTACACCTGTTTCTATACTTTGCAGGTGAGGCGGTTATCAGTTTATTGAGGTGGCACAACTGGTTACTCCAGTATGTAACAATAGTCTATGCTGTACAATTTATTGAAAATGTTGACAATGATTTTAAGCATATTTTACGATACCCACAGGGCGATGTGTAACCTTTTGTTGGCACTTTGTAAAATGCTGTTTGTAAAAAGAAAATATGATAACCCCTTGTTTAAGTGAACCTAAAAGCATGTCACCCTGTAATCATCTCAATTTTGGGTTTTGTTTATTGTCAAAATGTCTGTCTGCATTTACCAGAAGTTAGAATCAGCAACAGTTGGCAAAGAGGGAAAATAGGAGTATTAAAATACTCAAAAATCTTACACTATTTATACCCAACATCTGTGCAGTGACAGGGTCGGCTCTATGCCAAATAGCAACCCAGGGAAATTGTGTTTTGTGAGCATAAAACCATAGAGTGTGGTTGTGCATATCCATCCATGAGTTGCACCGCCTTATGATAGCCAGATCGCTAACCCTGCCCCAACCCCATGCCATAGAATGTGTGGGCATAGACCACTTGGGCCCACCATCAGTGCATTGTAGAAGCTTCTGTTGCACCCCTAGCAGAAGACAGATTAAGTAGGGTAACAACCAGTGCTTCAGTAGCAGGGGCACCTGAATGCATTGCTTTATTGTAACTGCCATGTTTTCCCTAAAAGAAGCCAGGTTTTCAATCTGACATGACCCTGCTAAAATTAAGCATTGGTTTTCTTTCCCCACTCTCTCAACCACATGGCCCACATCCACCGATCAGTAAAAATAACCAAATTCATCCAACAGGGTTTCCACCGGACCTTCATACCAATCAACCTTGTCAGCTCTTTTGAAGGGTATTCCTGACTTTTGAATTCTGGATGCATATCCCAAAAAACTGTGTATCATTTAACCACATTGCACCCTCATTATAGTCCAGGGAAACTTCATTAATATATTATGTAAGGATATTTTACTCGTATAAGAAAATCATCACGGAATGGAATAAAGAAATAAGCACAGAGGTAAAAAAAAAATGTATTTACTAGTTCTCAGGGTACAAAAAAAAACCTTGTAGGACAAAACCACATTATATTCTCGATGCTGTATTCATGTAGAGAAAAGAAGAGATTTGTGAGAAAATTTGATAAATTCAATAAAGAACAGATGTCACCACTATTATAATTAAGGTCATTTAAGATGAAGTAGGTGATTCAGGGGATGCAGGAGTGTAATGCATTAATCAGAGAGAAAGGTGAAAGGGGAGCTTGTGGAGATAGGCGAGTTCAACCCAAGGGGATAGCATGATATAGTACAAGACTTAATAGCACAATAGTTGAGAGAAAACAGTATAAAAAGAAACCTTATAAATGGCAGAAGAAAGGGAAGCAATTGGGTTATAAAGTGGATGGAAATATATTGCAAACATGCTTGACTATGCATTAATAAAAAGAGGAATAAATATTAACTTAACCGTATTTTTAAAATCTTAGTATATATTGTATAGTCATATTCTTTCAAATGAGATGGATTACTAAATCACAGATGGCATATTATAATAGCACTGTGGTTTAAAAAGTATATCATATACGATCACTTTCTAATATTTAGAGAAACTCATATAAGAAACCCAATTATGTGGCACACATTCCACTGAAACCAGAGTTCTTAAAGGAAATCGGACCTTGTGACCTCAATTTCCTGCCATTTCTTCCTTTCATAATAAGGTAGCTCAGGACAGAGCTCAACCAAATGTAATCACTGAACAAAACAATTGGTATATACATATATATTTAATAGAAAAAATTTTTTTAGGATATTTCCAGCACTTGTAAATGTAGTAAAAACGTGGTATACAAAAGTTTTGTGGCCTTGAAGGTCTGTTTGCACGCTTCCGTTTATCGGTAACGAAAACCTCTATTAAAGGGAATTACCACCTTTTACAAATGCTTAAAAACTTTTGTGACGCTTCTATGGCATTTATTTAAAATGTCTTTGTGTAAAGCAGGAGATCTAAAATCCAGGTTTTCTCTTGCTCACAAAGCTATAATTGTTTGTCCAAATATTATTATTAAACGTTTTAATACCCTGATTCCATGTAAGGTATGTAGGATCACAGCTCTCCCATTTGTTTTCATATAGATGCTTGTCTCTTATATATATATCTATATCTATATATATATATATATATATATATATGTATATATATATATATATATATATATATATATATATATATATGAACATTTTTTCTCTAAAAGGTATCACAAATTAATTTGAACTAACAGAAGGGTGGTTGTAAAGTGGAGTGCAATAAGATGAGGTGAAGAATCATGTTTATTATCTGAATGTTCTCTTTTTCTTCACACGTGATGTGAGATGAATAGCTATTACTCTTGAGGAATTAATGATAGTTACTCAAGGTACACTTAAACCTATAAATACTGGTTAAGTCCATGCTAATCAAGTTTGTTGGGTTTTTATAAACAGACCTGGAGCTCTTTCTACCTGAAAGGGTAATATAGCCATTATTGTATCACGCCCGCTGTTATAGCTAATTGGCTTAAGTGTTGATAAATTACTGTAAATGAATTCAGTATTTATAACATCCAGTCACGTGTACATAAATACTAGGTGTCGGTGTTGACAAGAAATAATCTATATTCGCACGATAATTTTTTCTATGAGGGAGTAGATTTACTGTGCCAAGGTTGCTTTTGGTTGAGGAAAGAAAGCTCTCCTACATGATTAAATATTGGGTTTATGCACACTATAGTTGTGGCAATGGAAGGTCAGCAAAGGCCTGAACTAACTGAGTCCATCATTAGATGTGAGTGGTAATCCTAATTAACCCAGACAAAGTCTGCCATGCCTTAGTGGTAAGGTAGGCCTTCCTGCCACCTGTCTATTGATGTTGGCTGCACTAGGCTGCACTAGGCGAAGAAAAGTTGCAGTGGAGATGATAATTTAATTTGGTTTCCAACTTTTAAGGCATAGTTTAAGCTCTAGCTCCTAGAGGCAACCAAAACCTCAGTTATCCTTCTGCCCGACTCTTGCTCCCCAATACCTTCTTATTTGGGTGAGTCTGGGTGAAGCTCTGACAACAAAGGGAGATTTAGAAGGCCAAACTACATGATGATAGTGATCACACTCAATCAATATCGCATAGTAAAATCCATGTGGTGATACCCATCTTCATCCAAAGCCACCATTAATCTTTGAGTATAAACCCTTTTACTCATAAGGGGCAAATCTAGATTGACATCCCAAGGGCCATGTACTCTAAACTACTTAAAATGTAAATACTTTGTGTAAGGAACAGGACCTGAATCGAGTGGAAAGTCAATGGGGGTAACAAAGGTTCCTTGTTTACCAATCATCCCCGTGTATGCGCATGAAAATGGACAATGATGTTAAACCATAGATGGCCAAGTGCTTGAAAAAAGATATATATATTATTATACCTCATCCTTAAAGCAATTCTGAATGCCAGACAAAATGAAAAGAAGAATATCACTTTTAAAAGATCCCAGTGTTTAAAAAGTGATTTATTTCCCATGGGGAGAAAGGGATTGTTTTACACTTATTGGCTCTTAAGGCAAACATTCCCTTTGTGGATTTTGTCATATTTTGTCCAAATGCCCTCTCCTCATAGGGAGGGGGTCTGTGAATGTAAATGTCAGCTGCCTACAAATAAAATAGCAAACAAACAAACCCATATTTCCTTTCTACTAAATAAAATTGAATGTAGGGATGTTGCTGCCCGCTGATTAAAGTTATAGTACGTTTTCTCAGGAACAGGCTGAATTCCTCTATAGGGAGATAGCGTTTTAAGAATGAATCACCTGCTTCCTTTAAGCCTCCAGCTGTTTCCGCTTTGCCTCCGGTTGAATCTTTGCCATTTATTACATATTCCCTATCATATTTTTTGGGTTTTCTACACACAAAGAGACCATAAACCTACAAACTGATGCTGCATAGCCATGAAAAGAACATTTATAAATTAGGTTGTGTCTGTATAACATCTTCATATGTAACAGGAAAAAGTGCAGTGAGCCATTTATTTATAATAAGAAAGAATACTGTAAATTTTGTAGAGTTTCATAGTTGCTAAACATGTCAAAAGAAATACCTTGTTGGTTCCACAAATAAGAGTTGCTTGTTTTTCCAATTATTCATAATGGGGTGGATAGATAACAAGAATAAAATACGTCTGTAGAAAGATTCTGTGTGGTTGTAATAGGGGTCAATGTCTGGCTCAGATGTAAAATGGTATACTTGTACATAGCTACGTTAAAGTTGAAAAGTTCCTGAGACATATTATTTTGGGTCATCGGTATGGGCAGGAACTTTGAAACAATGGCGGTCATCTTTCTCTTATAAATGATTTAGCATATTGAGGCCTACGTTCAGCTTGGCCAAGATGCCTATTGTTAGGGGTATCATTTAGAGGTCGGCTATCTTTGGTGAGATTTTCAAAGTCCAAAGAGAAAGGACTTTGTCTAATAATTAGGCCTTGTGTAGGTTTCCATGTTTAAGTTGGATAATTGTGTTTTGCCCTTGAAAACATGCACTACATAACGTTTTAAAATATTTTTGGAGCTACTTAGGAACATAACAATACCTGAGAATGTTCTAAATAAGCCAACTCTTGAGATATTAACCCTTCAAAAGCCCATTGTGAAGCTTTCAAATAGTGACTCACCAAGTGTGTGAACCAAATGCCTCTAATAGTAGTCACCATAGAAACCTTGACTCATCATTATTTAAAGATGCACTTAATTGAGTCACCTGCATTCAAGCATATCATACTGGTAGAACAAGTAACAGTTTGGAGTCTTCGATATAATCACAGCACTGTAGAATGGGAAGGAGTCAGCTCCAGAATGTGTGCTCCAGAATCTTCACCCTCGTTGGGGAAAAACATTGGGACTCGCGGTCAAACCTGCCATGATATGTCAAAGCCACTGACCATTTGGCTTTCATCACAGTCAAAGTAACCTTGGACACACCATTTCTTACCTTCTTCAGGCTCAGCCTCACCCATGAAGAATATATATTAACCTGTTTGCACCATAAAAGGTGAGGCAAGATGTATCAGTATGTTTTTTTTTTCGTTTTTGTTTGTCTGTTGGCAGAAGCCAGTATCGTAATGCCTGATGGCATTCCATGTTTCCATCCCTCGTCAATCCATCTCTAGAGCTGATTGGCGATGAGTATATCACGTGACAGGTGATGTATTCAGTAAAACATATCTCCTGCAAGGCAAATACCTGGGGGTGGGAAAGGGACAAATGCATATGGGGGGGATTGGGGAGCATCCTCTCAAGTATTTCCAGTGGGAACCACACAGAAATTTAAAGCAACCACTCAACTATAATACCCACTATACCCATTAAAGTGACGTCTGGAGTATCCCTTCAACTTCCTAATAAGCTGTAAGCTCACAAGAACAAGGCCCTCTTTTCTCTTTGTACCAATATGCTGTATGGTTTTGTTATTGTAAGCGTTATATTTTTCCCTCATTAACCCTTCTCAACTTTTGTTTGCTTTACAATTAAAATGTAATGTAATCAAAAAGAAATCTCACTGTTTTTTTTATTTAACGTTACCCTAACATGGTTTTCTGGATTAAGCAAAAGCTTAAAAGTTTGTTTTTGCAAATACAATGCTTTGTATTACAAGAAAATACATTATACATAAGAGGTCCCATGAATTTTCGGTGTTAAGACATTGTGTAGTATGGCTGTAACTTTTCCCCCACTTTTTTCTCTTAAGACTCATTATTTACTTGTTACAAAATGCTGTATTTTAAATATTTTCAACCCCATGTGTTTCACACTCCAGATAAAGTAAATAAACACCTTTGTAAAGCAAGGCCTATGTGCTGTTTCTCAGTTATGTCAAAGACATTCATTTTGCAGTTTTACCTAAATTCGCAAACACACTTCTTTCACACTTTCACTTGCTGTTCAGAAATCCTCCAGAGGAAATCTTGAGATCCTGCTGATTGTATAAACTTCAAAAATTTCCCCCACCCGTTTTATATTACTTGGCTTACACTCTTCTGCTTCAGTTACTCCATCTACATATCCTTATCAAACTGCCCTATATAAAATCTTTCTATCCTATAACATTATTTTTATTGTTTTACGAACAGGCTTAAAACAACTTGATGTAGACAACTTGGCCAGTGGCACAACGCAAACTGAGCAGGACCCAAAACCCAGGTTCCGGAGCTGGCTTGTTGAGCTGGACACTGGTGAAGACCAAAGTACTAAGATAAGGGGCATTGGAGCCTTTTGGGCTCCTGCTTGCATCCCTCCACTCACAACAAGCCAAGCCAGGCATTGGGATTGCATGCTATACTCACACATGATTAGACATGTTGACAAAGATCCGTGGTTCTTTACTTATAACGTGATTCAAGCCAAATTCATTGCAACAAATGGATTCAACTGCTGCTCCAGCTTGTTATGGATCTTGGAGTGTCCTTATTCTCCCATAGCTACCAGCAGTAGCAGTTATAATTCATGTAGCCGATGGAGGAGGGAAGGAATGCACCACACATAGAGGTTTGGCCAGCTGGAGAATGCAAAAAAAGTAACGATAACTATCTGAAAGAATAAGTATGAATAAGAATATGAGTATGTTGTGTGTATCGGACAAATTACATGTGGGTGATGGCATAGATAATGTCCTGGGAATCATTGTCAATATGATAGAGATATGTAGATGAGAGAATATGCATGTTCTATCTAGTTTTACATATGTGTTTGCGTTATATATATATATATATATATATATATATATATATATATATATATATATGTGTGTGTGTATGTATCATATTTCATTTCTAACAGGTGGTATGTGTTCCAGTAAGCAGAAAGCCCCTGCTTTTTAAGACACTTTAGTCACTGGAACATATCAGACTTAAGGGCCGTCTGTAGGCACACACTTTAAACAATCTACTTTAGCTCAGTGTATATCTAATCAGTACTAAAGAGAGTTGATTAGAAAGCAGACACTGTAGGGAGAGGAAGTGGTGAAAGCTATGATATGATGTTCAGCTGTCTGAAGCACAGAGCAGAGCTGTAACACATAACATACATTCTTCCTGGTAATATACAGGTCTACATACAGAATGCATGCAAGCTGCTGCTGTCGCTGATGAGGAAGGATGGTACTTTTGGAGGATCTTTTGGGTAAAAACACTGAATAAAAGTTACTGAAAACAATTTAAAACATATTTTTATAAAACACTGTATTACTAGAATCACATCTTCATCCCCAAAGTGTGTTTCATGTAAATGTTCTCCATTTACCATGACCCAACTTAAATTGTTCAGCAATATTAGGTTATATTCAGAAATAACTTTAAATTCCCCACAAATAAAACTCTAATATGCTCATTATGAAC